>NC_069506.1:176802870-176905370 GCF_027579735.1 Bombina bombina | reverse complement strand
GATTGGCTGAGGCGCAGGCAGGGCTCCTGAGGCTTCAAGAGACCAGCTTCAGGTGGGAGCAGTATGGGCTGCAAAAGAGATGAGCATTAAGCTTACCGCCACTGGGTGGTAATCTCTAGCGGCCCATACAACAAAATACATTTATATTGCGCAACAGAAGGGTAGCTGAACGGCTAACAGCCTCTACTTCCTTGTGTAATATGAATGTATATGTACTCCATCTGTGTGTGATGTGATTCATCAGAATTTGTGCAGTTGGGCATGGCGGGTGGTGGGGGTCACCTTTGATGACCAAAAAAATATTATACAAAAAATGTTTTTTAATTTTTTTATAATTATTATTAAAGAGTGTAATTACACACATTGGCCAGGGGAGGCGTTGCCTCACCTGCCTCCTATGAATGCACGTCACTGTCTGCTATTCACTCTTTCAGAAACTTTGCATTGAAATGCAAAAATGGCAACATGTCCACATGCTCCTGGCTGAGGCTGGCTCTCTTTTTGCAGCTATTTTGCCTGCAGCAGAGAAGAGGCGCTCAGATGGTGTTGAGGTGCCTGAAATGCATAATTAGGGTTTTGCCAATTTCGCTAAAAAGTGGGATATTTATCTTTGTTAGCCCCACCAATGCAAAGTGTTTTCCTCCTTGGCAAGCAGCCTCTCTACAAAGTAAGCCTGGACATCACTCTAATATAAAAATATCTTGAATATCTAAATGCAATGGTAAATAGCCAGCTATAAGGTTAGTGAAAAATATCTAGTCCACTCTAAAAATAACAAATATATACTTATAGAGGTTGAATCTGGTACATATTTTCACAATTTATTAAAAATATAAAAAAAAAACTCAAAAGAGCTAAGGACTTTATATCAATAACAGGAGAAAGCCATACACAGTACATGCAATCAGCAATAGAAAGTTATCCACTAATAATTGTGCTAACAGATAATAGTTCACATTAATTCAAATAACAACTCCCATCAATCTAGGTTTAGGTATAAATTGAAGCCCTGGAAGAGTACTTACTGCGGAGGGGAATTTGACCTCTGCCTAGGAGACCAATGGTAGCTTTAGGAGGAGGGGCCTGGAGTTAGGTATATTGGGAAGGGGGGGTGGCCCAAAAGAGCGCCAAAAATCTCTTTGCAAGGTCCGTGGGGGAAGAAGCTGAGATTTTCTGGCACGTACCTTGCAAAGGGATGGCTGCTCTTCAGGACCTGATTGAATGCCAGAGGCGCAGAATGGGTGTGGGAGCATTTGTTGGCGGTGGACTCTGCGCCACCGGGGAGCAGGGAGGCTACTGGATGAGGCAGGACATCACGGCCCTCTGGAGGGAGACCTTCCAGGAGGGCCAGACCACAGGAGATAGGCAGTAGGCCTAGGAGGCAGGGGCCGTGCCTGTGCAGACGAGGTGGGAGGAGTGTCTCACCTGCAAGAGCCAGAGCCTCAGCTGCAGGAGCATCAACACCGGTGAGGGCCCTCAGAGAGGAGGAGCCAGTGGAAGGAGTGAATACAGCAGCGGGAGGACACAGAGTGGACGTTGGGGCCCAGCGGTCAGGTGGAAGAGCCAGGTGGAGCCAGGCAGTGAGGAGGACACAGCTGAGTGGGATGCAGGACATAGGTAGGAGGAGTGGCAGTGTGGCGGTAGAACAGGCAGTGTGGCGGTGAAATGGGGCAGTGTGGTGGTTGTGCCTGAAGGCTAGGGGAGGCCAGAGCCTGTGCATGAGGCCAGATACAATGAATAAACCGGCATGGGGCTGGCCGGGTGGGGTTGGGGATGGGGGATCGAGTTGCGGCTGAGGAAAGTTGCCGAGGACAAGTTGTGAGACGGGGTTGCGGGAGGGGGGGGCTGTGCGGGGATAAGCACAGGTCAGGCCATAGATAGATGTATCAGGTAGGCAGGGAGTGGAGACAGCTTTTAGAGCTTGGTAGTTCCCTAGTCACAGGGTAGGGAAGTAGGTAAGGAACAAAATGAAATGGGGTTGAAAGCCTGGGGATGAAGGCCTCAGGGGTATGGAATCCACGTGGTGGATAGTGAAGGTTAAGCAGGGGTGTAAAAAAATATATATAAATAAGTAAATAATATATAAAATCTATAGACAGGGTAGGGGGCAAGAGGTGCTAAAGGGAGTAGTGCAGCAGAGTTATAGGGGATCCAAAAATTAAAAAAACAAAAAAAGAGGGGATGGCCGAGGGGTAACTTGGGGAACCCCTCTTCCTCCTGTTTTCCCCATTTTTTCTTGTGGTTGCGATGCAGGGCACGCTTCAGAGGGAACCTGACTTTATTTGACATGGATATGGACACAATCTTTCTGGGGGAAGCGTATAATAAGTTTGATGAGGAGCTTTAAAGGAGCGGGGAGGAATTCGGACCAGTGTTGGCGGACCAGGTAGGTGACATGAGAGTGTTGGCCCAACTGCTACAAATTATGTCACCTGGTACCCCCGGTTGGGAAAGCAGTAGAGGGGGTGTGTCTGGAAGGGGTGAGAGGACAAATGACCATATTCAGCGGGAGCAGGTCAAACACGGGGGGGTCTGGTGGAACCGGCCTTGAAAGTATTTTGTCTTCACAGGCAGGAGCAGGGCACGGCTGCAGGCATGGCAGCCAGAGAGGCAGCGGATTGGGAGCGGACAGACGTCAGGGCAGGTCCCGTTCCCCAGTGGATGACAACTTGGTTGGAGAGATCGCCCAGGCAAGGTGGCAATCTGGATAGAGAGAGGACGAGGAACAGAGCACGGTCCACAGGGAAGCAGGGGGATGAAGCCGGGAGAGTGGACAGGCGATCGGCAGGTCAGAGGCAGGGGGTAGTGGAAGCCAGGAGGGCAACGGCTTGGGACAGGCCATGGCACCTAACAACACAGGTGAGGTTTCAAGGTTATCAGCAGGAGCCTCTGTTACTACTAATGCTAATGTGGGGAATGTGAATGAAGGGGTATCGGTGTTGTTGAAAGGTTTGAGGGATTTGGTGGCGCAGGTGGAGAAACAGTGCGGGGGTGGTGCGGGAGTAGCCGGGGTTTGGGTCCAACAGGTGGGGACCCAGGGGGCTACAGGGGGGGCGGTGGCATCTGCTGCGGGAGGATCTATCAAAGTAGCTGAAGTCGCGCTGAGTAGGCCATGTCTCTGCACTATTGGGCTTCTGGGCATACATTTGGCCCAGGACATCAAAGAAAAGATTTGGAAGCGGGAGTTTTTGGAGATCTTTTCACTGCTACCATTGGAGCAGTTTGTGGAGATCAAGGAGGATACAAAGGGAGAGCAAGGCAAAAAGGAGGAAGAGGAGCGCAAGAAGATAAGTTGCCCAAGAGCTTTGGGAATTGGTCTAGGGCATTTTGTATCTTAGCAAGCATGATGGCAGAGAAGTTCCCGGAGTAGGGCTTTGCGTTGTTTTGCTACTTTGACAAAATATCGGCGGCGTATCAGACCTACGGCGGGATAGCATGGTGGCGATATGATGAACAGTTTCACCAGAGGATAGTCTTGAGGCCGGACATGAAGTGGGATGATCGCGATATTGGGATCTGGCTGGAGATGATGACACCGCTCTGTGGGGGGGCAGTCATTTTGCGGGACGGGGGGAGCAGGAGCCGGAGGAAGTGGCTCGACAGCAGCAGTGGCTATCAGAAAGGGTTTGTGCTTCCAGTTCAATGATGGGCAGTGCAGATTTGGAAGATTGTGTAAGTATAAGCATGAATGTTCGGGGTGCGAGGGAACCCATGTGTTTGCAAAATGCTTTAAGAGAGGGAGGTTGCAGACCAAGCCGGGGGACATGGGTGCACAGGGCTCGGACGCTGGTGAGGGTCAAAAGGATGGTCCTGTGACTAAGACGGTACGCTAGACGAAAAAGAAGGAGGATGGATACAGAGCTGCTGCTGCCGGGTTTCAGTTCGGGTTTCTGGATTCCGTTTGTCGAAGGCAGGAGATTTAGGGCAAATGGAAACCTAAAGTCGGCCATGGCATTCCCGGAGGTGGTCAGGAGTAAATTAGGGAAGGAAGTCGCATTGGGCAGGGTGGTGGGCCCATTCAAGGATATGCCTTTGGATAATTTGAGGGTTTCACCGCTGGGAGTGGTTCCTAAGAAGGTTCCTGGGCAGTTTAGCATGATTCACCATCTGTCCTATCCAAAAGGGGCTTCAGTGAATGATGGGATTGATCCTGAGGTGGCAGCTGTTCATTATGCATCCTTTGATAGGGATGTTGAGGGCAGCAGGGGTGGGTGCCAAGATGGCAAAGGTAGACGTGGAGGTGGCTTTTAGGCTTTTGCCAGTGCACCCTATGTGTCACCACCTGCTGGGGTACTTTTTTGATGAGTCTTATTTCGTGGATTTGTGTTTGCCGATGGGTTGTTCCATTTCATGATCTTATTTCGAAAAGTTCAGTTGTTTTGTGGAATGGGTGGTTCGGCCTACAGCGGGGGTGGATTCCCTGGTTCACTATTTGGATGATTTCCGGTTTGTGGGCCCGGATGGGTCAACAGATTGTGAACAGCTAATGAAGGCTTTCATGCAGGTGGCGGACCACTTTGGGATTTCGGTAGCGGCCGAAAAGACTGAGGGGCCTTCTATGTGTTTGAGTTTTTTGGGCATTCAGATTGATATGCTCCGGATGGAGTATAGCTTGCTGAAGGATAAAGTGGTGGACTTGTTGGCCACAATTGAAGGGGCATTGGGGAAGCAGAAGCTAAAGTTGAGAGAATTGCAGTCACTTATTGGGAAGTTTAACTTTGCGTGTAAAATCATACCCGTGGGAAGAATTTTCATGAGAAAACTGTCTTTGGCGTCGGCAGGGGCAAAGGAACCGTCACACAGAATCCATTTGAAGAAAGAGCTTACGGAGGACTTGTTGGTGTGGAAAAAATTTCTGGAAGAGTTTAATGGGAGGGCCTTGGTGCAGGAAGTTGCGGTAGCGGAGTCTGATCTCCACTTGTTTTATGGATGCAGCGGGGGCGATCGGTTTCGGGGCCTATTTACAGGGCAGGTGGTGTGTGGGGCAATGGCCGGAGTTGTGGCAAAGTGAAGGATTGACAAAAAATGTGGTGTATTTGGAGTTGTTTCCCTTGGTAGAGGCATTGGAAGTATGGCCCCATCTTTTGGCAGATAAGAAGGTTACCTTCCATTCTGATAACATGGGGGTGGTTTCAGCTGTTAACCGACTGACTGCCTCATCTTTGCCTGTGGTTCATTTGTTGCGTTTATTTGTGTTGAAATGTTTACAATGCAATGTGAAATTTCAAGCAGTGCATGTGCCTGGTAAGGAGAACAATGTTGATGATGGTCTTTCCCGTTTGCAGTGGGATCGTTTTCAGAACCTTGTTCTGGAGGCGGAGGAGTACGGGAGCAGTGCCCAGAGTCATTGTGGAGGAGAGCATTCACAACAGGTTGAACTTGGTGAGGGGAGCAGTAGCTCCAGGGACTTGGAGATCGTACACGCAGGTATGGACTTTGTGGTTTAGATTCTTGCAGGGGCGTGATGTGGTGCACTCTTCCGAAGACAGAGCTAGGGCTGTCCTAGACTGGATGTTGGAATGGCAGAGAACGGGGGTATCAAGATCCATGGTCAAGAGAAAGTTATCGGCGCTTGCCTTTTTATTCCAGCTGATGGGGTGGGAGGATGTATCCAAGAAATTTGTGGTTAGGTTTGCAGCAAGGAGTTTGTGTAAAGGTAAGGTGGTGCCGGATGGAAGAAGAACAGTTGTCTATTCGGTTTTGCTGCGCATAATTGGGAGATTGTGGGGGGTCTGCTCATCGGATTTCGAGTACAAGCTGTTTAGGTTGACCTTTGTGATGGCCTTTTTTGGGGCCTTTAGAATATCAGAGCTGGTGGGAATTAATAAAAGGGACAAAGGGGGGATCCAGATGGCGGATGTGGCATTGGGTGACAGTGTTTTAGAGATATGGTTGAGGAGGTCCAAGACGGACCAGGCGGGGAGAGGTTGTCAGATATCATTGAGGGCCATGGGAGGAGTTTGTTGCCCAGTGCAAGGTTTTCAGGACTATGTGGGATGGGACATCGCTGTCCCGTTTCCAATTTCAGGCGGTCTTTAAAAAGTGTGTGAGCATGGTAGGTTTGGAGCTAAGAGAGTTTGGGACACACTCATTCAGGATAGGGGCATCTACGGAGGCTCAAGCCTTAGGGGTAGAGGTTGCAGGGATTAAGAGGATTGGGAGGGGGGTATCTAACAGTTATTTGTCTTATATTAGGCCAGCCTTAGTCTAGTAATTGATATGGTTGTTGTTTTGTTCACGCAGGTCCGATTAATTGTTGGTTGATGGGCCATTCGTACATTTACTGGGCAAGGAAGGCAGCGGCAGTTAAAGAGCAAGAGGTACAACTGGGGTGGTCACCTGAAGAGGTCTGCATTCTGTTTTCTTAAAAAGCGGGGCGGGCTGTCTTTACGGCATGTAGAATTCAAGGGGGATTCTGGTAAATGTTTTTTCCTTCAAGATGGGGTCCATTTAAACGAGGTGAGACTGCATTTGTTTAATTTTAACATTAATGAAGGTGTTTCAAAGGCCTTGGGGTTAGTTTGCGGGGCACGGTGGTAGTGCCTTTGCCTGTGGCAGAGTGCTTGCCTGGTGGGATAGCAGTTATGGGTACCTCCTGGAATGCCAGGAGGGAATGTGATGGGAATGTGGTGGATAATGGCGATATGTGACTGCTATGGGCAAGTTCTGTTTTGGGTTTGAGTATTTGATTATTTAACATTTGTTATATGTGTTTAAGTTAAAAAAAGTAGCAAGCTTTGTACCCCAATTGTGGTGTTGCGTTTTCATTTTAGATAAGTGCCTCGTGGAAGGGTCATTGAAGCCCTGGAGGAGTACTTACTGCGGAGGGGCATTTGACCCCTGCCTAGGAGACCAATGATAGCTTTAGGAGGAGGGGCCTGGAGTCAGGTATATTGGGAAGGGGGGGTAGCCCAAAAGAGCGCCAAAAATCTCTTTGCAAGGTCCATGGGGGAAGAAGCTCCCTCCCTCCCTGTAGGTTGATGAAGACATGTTGCAGCTAGAGGGCGGAGTGCTTGCCTGGTGGGATAGCAGTTATGGGTACCTCCTGGAATGCCAGGACAGAATATGATGGGAATGTAGTGGATAATGGAGATCTGTGATTGCTATGGGCTAGCTCTGTTTTGGGTTTGAGTATTTGATTATTTATCATTTGCTATATGTGTTTAAAGCTGCGGCCTTTGTATCCCAATTGTGGTGTTGCGTTTTCATTTTAGATAAGTGCCTAGTGGAAGGGTCATAACAAGCTCAGCACTATATCATGCAAAGCATAGTCACCTGATTTAATATAAACAATCAAAATGATGACTCCTATTATTTCTGGGTTGCCAGGAGTAGTTGTAAACTTATACTGTCCTGAAAAAGTGAAAAGTAAATGTCTTTAGACGTCCTTTAGGCTAAGGGCATAACTATAAAACACAATACCATGTGCAGGAGTTCATTGGAGTGAAGCAGCTGTTGTTGTGCACAGATCAACTCATTGAAGACCAACTAATCGATTATGAGTATCGTTAACAACTATTTTCATAATCGATTTTTATCGATTATAACGATTAGTTGTTGGCATCTCTATTAGATTTTAGTGAATACCCCAGCTCATAGATTGCGGTAAGGATTAAAGCAGAAAAGGCGATTGCGTTAGCGCAATCACAATTTCTCCTGACTTGTAATATCAGTGGGAGAATAATGGATTACGAACTTGCGGTTGCGCTAGCACAAAATCCGATGCGTCGCACTTGTAATTTAGCCCAGTATGTTTTATATAATAAACTTTAATTTGATTCATTTTAATCTAATTGAATCTGCAATACATTTTTTATAATGGTATAAAATGCTCTATTTTGAAAAGGATATAAAGGGCAGTCATTTTATCTACAATTATAATTATGTTAAAAACACTATTTACAGATTATTTTTTAAAAGGATAGTAAAGTCCAAATTAAACTTTCATGATTCAGATAAGGCATGTCATTTTAAACAATTTTCTAATTTACTTATATAATCAAATTTGCTTTGTATTCTTGGTATTCTTTGTTGAAAGCTAAACCAAGGTAGGCTCATATGATAATTTCTAAGCCCTTGAAGGCCGCCTCTTATCTGAATGCATTTGACAGATTTCACAGCTAGAGAGCGTTAGTTCATGTGTTTCATATAAATAACATTGTGCTCATGCACGTGGAGATATTTAAGTCAGCACTAATTGCATGAAATGCAAGTCTGTCAAAAGATCTGAGATAAGGAGGCAGTCTGCAGAAGCTTAGACACAAGGTAATTACAGACGTAAAAAGTATATTTCTATAACAGTGTTAGTTATGCAAAACTGGGGAATGGTAAATAAAGGGATTTTCTATCTTTTTAAACAATAACATTGTTGGTGTTTACTATTCCTCTAAAATATATGTAAAGGAGAATAAGTAATCTGAAAAAAAAAATACCCCAAAAAGTTTACAGGAGAATGTCAAACAAAAAAATGCTGAAACTGTAAAGAAATTCATGTGCTGAGCTGAGCCTGTAATGCAGATGCATAAGGGTCAGATAATAGGAAGGGAGCTGATGCCCCAGGAAGTGATCAGTTCTGCAGCAGTCAGGAACAGCTCAGCAGACAGAAAGCAGCTCAGGTGTCAGGGCTCAGAAATAATAAATAAGTTAATTTAAAAGAACTTTGTGTATCATTTCAGTACATCATACAGCTGAACAACACATGGGGCCAATTTATTAATGTGCGAGCAGACATGATACGACGTAGTGTATCATGTCCGCCGCACATCGATGAATGCAGACAGCATACTCTGTCGGCATTTATCATTGCACAAGCAGTTCTGGTGAACTGCTTTTGCAATGCCGCCCCCTGCATATTTGCGGCCGCTAGCAGGGGGTGTCAATCAACCTGTTTGTATCTGATGGGTTGATTGCTGTGCGCAGCCTCAGAGCAGGCGAACCAGTTATGGAGCAGCAGTCTTTAGACCGCTGCTTCATAACTACTGTTTCCGGCAAACCTGAAGGCTTGTGCGGAAACAGGGTTATCAGGGGCATTCGGAGCTTGATAATTCGGCCCCATGGTAGCAGTAGTGGATGTTTCTCCAGTTATTACAACCACAAGCAAATAAAGCAGAATGGATCTGCAACATGGTCCAGGGCTCCAGGCATGAATCTCACATAGCATGGCCAGAAAACTTCATAGAGCTTACCTATGAGAACAGATAGTCTGAAGCCATCTCCTGAAATCAGGTTTGTGGGTAATCTGGAGGAAGTGTATAGATCATTTAGACAAAGATTTAGCCTGTAAATGAAAGCAACAAACACATGCACTTTGCCAAGTGATCAGAAAGTAGCATTGCTTTTAACTGTTGCTGGGGCAGAAGCATTGGACATATATAACAGTTTTCAATTATCTGAAGCTGATGGTGAGAATTATGAGATGGTTATGGAAAGATTTGCTGCATATTGCACACCAAAGAAAAATGAGACATATGAACGTTTTGTGTTTAACTCTAGGGTGCACCTACCACATGAGACAGTGGAGGAGTTTGTCACTGGCCTCAGATTAAAATGCAGGTCTTGTAACTATGGTCCTCTGCAAGAATCTTTAATCAGAGATAGACTTCTGAAAGGCTTCATTAGTAATAAAACATGTGAGAGGCTACTAAGGGATTCTGATTTGATTCTGCAAAAGGCTGTGTGAATTTGTCAGTCTGCAGAGCAAACCAAAAAACAATTAGGTGTCTTGTGTAAGCAAGATAGTCAGGAAATGGTTAATAATGTAAGAACACATAGACCTTCAAGGGGACAGTACCCTTACCCATACCTGTCAGAGAGAAGGCATAAGAATAAAGTGGATATACAAGATGAAAAGCACAAATGATTTCTCACATGGGAACTGTTGAAAAATGTCACAAATGTCCTGCCTATGGGCAGAAATGTACGATCTGCAAAAAATATAATCACAATGTAAGCAAGCTACACAACTACATGCTGTTACATATACAGCATATACATTCTGTATACATATACCTCTAGCTCTAGTGATGATGATGTTTACGTGGACATGGTAAAGCAAGTACCTATGACAGATAAGGAATGGATTGTAGATGTGGAAGCACATGGTGCACTAATACCATTTAAAGTAGATATTGGAGCAGATACCAATGTTATTCCAGAGGCTCTATGGAAAAAACTACAACCTAGACCTAAACTTTAGAAACAAACTAAAGTACTGAAAGCATATAATGGACTTGACATTCCAACTGTGGCTCAATGCATACTCACCATAAAGCATAACTCCTCAGTCACAAAACACCTTTTTGTTGTGGTTCCTGGAGAAAAGGTTCCTTTAATTTGATTACAATCTATACAACAACTTGGGTTGTTCACGAAGCTTTTTGAGATTACAGAACAAAAGTACAAATGCATTGATACCTTACTTGAAAAGTATAAGGATGTTTTCAGTGGACTTAGTAAACTCCCCATTAAATATAAAATTGCTTTAAAGCTGGGAGCAATGCCTGTGATTCATGCTCCTTGCAAAGTACCAGTAGCCCTATGAGAAAAACTTAAAAACGAACTATAGCACTTGATAAAGTTGGATGTCCTAGAGCAGATACATGAACCAACGGAATGGGTTTAATCTTTGGTAATTGTGGCAAAAAAGTATGGTTCCCTAAGGATGTGTCTGTACCCCAAATAGTTAAATGCCAGTATTAAAAGGGAACACTATCAAATACCAACACCAAATGAAATCCATGGGGAGATGGATGATGCCAGCTGTTTACAGTTCTCGATGCCTCTAATAGATTTTGGCAGGTACCACTAGAGAAAGGAAGCAGGCACATATGTACTTTCAATAAAGGTACTGTTTCAGCGTCTCCTGTTTGGTCTGTGTTCAGCACCCGAAATATTCCACCGAACCATCTAGCAACTGATGGGGTAAAGGGTGTCAAAGTGTACATAGATTACATTCTGATATGGGAGGCTAATGAAGCTGAGCATAATGAATGACTTAAGAAAGTATTACAGAATGCACATGACAAATGGTTAAAGTTAAACCAAACAAAAGTATAGATTTCTGCAATCATAAATTCTTCATCTGGGTGAGATCATCTCAAATTCTGGAGTGAAGCCTGACCCTGCCAAGGTCAAGGCTATTGAATGCATGCCAAGTCCTGCAAACAAGAAAGAATTACAAGGGAATGGGAATGGTAACCTACTTGGGCAAGTTCATTGCAAATCTCTCAAAGAAACTAAACACATGAGAGGTCTACTGGTAAAGACTGTTGAGTGGCACTGGGGAACGGAGCACAAGACTGAATTTGTATTACTAATGGAATTGCTAATGAGAGCACCTAGACAACAGTTTTTTGATGCTTCACGTAAAACAAAAATTTCCACAGATGCATTCAAAGATAGACTTGGTGCAGTCTTGTTACAACATGATGGCACATGGTGGAGGCCTATTGTATACCCGGCCAGGGCTTTTACAGAAACAAAATACAAATATGCTCAGATAAAAAAAGAGACACTTGGCATAGCTTTTGGCTTTGAGGCATTTCACAATTTTGTTTACGGTACTTCATTCGCAATTGAAACTGATTATAAGTTTCTAATAACAATTTCTCACTAAGGGGCCTATCTATCTGGCAAGTCTTCAGACTCGCCAGAAACACAAGTTATGGGCAGGCAGACAGGAATCGCCACAATTCAACCCGATCGAGTATGATTGGTTTGATTGACACCCCCTGCTGGCGGCCCATTGGAATGCTGGCGGCCCGTTTGATTGACACCCCCCTGTTGGCGGCCCGTTGCAATGCTGAATACGGAGAGCGTATTGCTCTCCGCATTCAGCGATGTCTGTCGGACCTGATCTGCACTGTCGGATCAGGTCCAACAGACATTTGTTAAATTGGCCTCATTGAGTTATTATTATTATCAGCTATTTATAAAGTGCCAGCAGATTACGCAGCGCTATACAAGTAATAGTAAAACATTACAGGAATGTATTACATACACAAACAAGTACAGTATTGGTGTACATTACAGTTGTAGGTGCAATAATTGAGTTATACAAAAGGAGATGAATGTCCTGCCCTTGAGCACAATCAGTAGTAGTTCACTTTAAATACAAAGTGTCCGGCAGGTAGAAAGGCTCTCAAGGTTACAATCTAAGGGAGAGGGAATGGACACGAAAGGTAAGGGAAATAAGTCTGATATAAGGTAGGGTAAACTAAAAATGGGTGAAGTGTGTGGCGAGCAAATGAGGGTTGGGAGAGTATAACAGAATATGGTAAAGTGTCAGTACAGAGGCTGTGAATGTGAATTATTGCCTCTAATCTGGTTCGTTAGTGACAGCTGCACCTAATTGCTGTTAGGTGTTTATATATTAAAGGTAAACACCAGGGGGGGTGGTGTAGGGCTAGTGCGTGCAGATTTTCAGAGATATTGCTGTGGGTGTGAGCTTGGAAGTTGCAGGGAGATTTTCAGAGATATAGCTGTGGGTGTGAGCTGTAACAAAGAGAGTGGTAAGGTAAAACTTCCTGTTGATAAAGTGAAGGAATAGGGGGAGGTGTCTTGGAAAAGAGTAGAGGGGGAGAGGGTAGATTGGAATGTACAATTATAAAGGTTAAAACCAATTCCATATTAGCCCAAGAGATATAAGGAAAACAACAAAAACACTCAATGAGGCATATTTAACAAAGGTCTTGCGGACCTGATCCGATAGTGCGGATCAGGTCCGCAAGACCTCGCTGAATGCAGAGAGCAATACGCTCTCCGTATTCATCATTGCACCAGCAGCTCACAAGAGCTGCTGGTGCAACGCCGCCCCCTAAAGACTCGCGGCCGGGTGTCAATCAACCCGATCGTACTCGATTGGGTTGAATTCTTGCGATTCCTGTCCGCCTGCTCAGAGCAGGCGGACAGGGTTATGGAGCAGCGGTCTTTGTGATCGCTGCTTCATAACTGCTGTTTCTGGCGAGTCTGAAGACTCGCCAGAAACAGGGGCCCACAAGCTCACTACGGAGCTTCTTAAATGGGCCCCAATGTCTTGATTGGAGATATCAGTCAGATGATTTACCTTGGAAGTTGCAGGGAGATTTTCAGAGATATTGCTGTGGGTGTGAGCTTGGAAGTTGCAGGGAGATTTTCAGAGATATTGCTGTGGGTGTGCGCTTGGAAGTTGCAGGGAGATTTTCAGAGATATTGCTCTGGGTGTGAGCTTGGAAGTTGCAGGGAGATTTTCAGAGATATTGCTGTGGGTGTGAGCTTGAAAGTTGCAGGGAGATTTTCAGAGATATTGCTGTAGGTGTGAGCTATGGAAAGCGCCACCTAGAATTCAGAGACTGTAGCTCAAGCTGCAAAAATATGACTATATATTGGAGTTTTCCCTTGGTAGTCATCTTTTAATCACAGATACCTTGTCAAGAATGTGGTCTGAACTGACCAGGTCTCCGGATGATGGCAGTGATACTGATGTGGATGTGCATATCAACAGCATTGTGATGTTGGGACTGATTTTACCAGTAATGTGGAAAAAATTGCAACAGGCTACTGCAGAAGATGAAACTCTTCAAAATGTGATACAAGCAATACTTTCGACAAATAAGAAAATATACATGCCAAAACAATACTTTGCACACAGTGATGAACTATCTGTGCTTGACAATGTACTTTTGAAAGGCAGGAGATTGGTAATTCCAGTTTCTCTCCAACAAGAAATGCTAAAAAACCCCCACATGAATGACATTTAGGGATACAAAAATGCAAGAGGAGAGCAAGGGAAGTTCTTTTCTGGCCTTCAATGATGAGTGATATTGCATCTGCAGTCTCTTTAAGCCCCACCTGTCAGTCATTGCAGCAATCCAGTCCAAAAGAACATTTACTGCAGAAAGATATGGTGAAGATTCCTTGGCATACAGTGGGAGTGGATTTCTTTTCACTCGATGGACATGATTACCTAGCAATGCTGGACTCTTATTCATCATACCCAGAGGTTGCCAAACTCAGTAATACATCATCAGAGCATGTATGTAGTAAATTACGAGCTATATTTTCAAGGTTTGGCATCCCTACAATACTAAAAACAGACAACGGATCCCAGTTCTCTTGCAGGTACTTTAAGGCATTTTCTGAAGAGTTTGGATTTCTTCACAGAACGTCAAGTCCCAAATATCCTCAAGGGAATGGATTAGCCAAGTGCAGATTCAAAATCATTAAGAGACTATTTACAAAGGCTAGTCACTTAGGTTAGGAACCACAGGTAGCTTTGCTTAATTATCGAGCAACATCTTTGGAAGGGGGCAAATCTCCTGTAAAATTATTCTTCGACCGTCAGATAAATACAAAGCTACCACAGTTGCATTTGACACAGTATAATTATAGCAGAAACTTGCATACTTCATACACAGAAAAGAAGAAAGGAATAAGGGAACGTTAGAAAAGGAACTATGACAAAAATGCAAAGAATGTAAAAATGCTGCACATTGGGGACACCGTAAAGATCTGGACAGGTCAACGCTGAATGAATGAAGCTGTAGTGCTGCGTAAAGTCACAGACAGGTCCTTTGAAGTAAAGAGAGGGACAAGGCAGGTACTTAAACGGAAGGTACCACTGCCTGTAAAACCTTTCTCCCAAATATAGCCTCAGAAGAAGCAAAAGTATCAAATTTGTAGAATTTTGAAAAAGTATGAAGCGAAGACCTTGCAAATCTGTTCAACAGAAGCCTCATTTTTAAAGGCCCAAGTGGAAGCCACAGCTCTAGTAGAATGAGCTGTAATCCTTTCAGGAGGCTGCTGTCCAGCAGTCTCATAGGCTAAGTGGATTATACTTCTTAGCCAAAAAGAAAGAGAGGTTGCCGAAGCCTTTTGACCTCTCCTCTGTCCAGAGTAAATCACAAACAAAGCAGATGTTTGACGAAAATCTTTAGTAGCTTTTAAGTAAAACTTTAAAGCACGAACCACGTCCAGATTATGTAAAAGACGTTCCTTCTTTGAAGAAGGATTAGGACACAATGATGGAACAACAATCTCTTGATTGATATTCTTAGTAGATACCACCTTAGGCAAAAACCCAGGTTTTGTACGCAGAACTACCTTATCTGTATGGAAGATCAGATAAGGAGAATCACATTGTAAAGCAGATAACTCGGAAACTCTACGAGCCAAGGAAATAGCCATCAAAAAAAGAACTTTCCAAGATAAAAGTTTGATATCTATGGAATGAAGAGGTTCAAACGGAACCCCCTGAAGAACTTTAAGAACCAAATTTAAGCTCCATGGGGGAGCAACAGGTTTAAACACAGGCTTGATTATAATCAACGCCTGACAAAATGCCTGAACGTCTGGAACATCCGCCAGACGCTTGTGCAAAAGAATAGACAGTGCAGAAATCTGTCCTTTCAAAGAACTAGCTGATAATCCTTTTTCCAAACCCTCTTGGTGAAAAGATAATATCCTGGGAATGCTAACCTTACTCCATGAGTAACTTTTGGATTCGCACCAATAAAGATATTTACGCCATATCTTATGGTAGATTTTCCTGGTGACAGGCTTTCGTGCCTGTATTAAGGTATCAATAACTGACTCGGAGAAGCCACGCTTTGATAAAATCAAGCTTTCAATCTCCAGGCAGTCAGCCTCAGAGAAATTAGATTTGGATGATTGAAAGGACCTTGTAGTAGAAGGTCCCGTCTCAAAGGCAGGGTCCAAGATGGAAAGGATGACATGTCCACTAGGTCTGCATACCAGGTCCTGCGTGGCCACGCAGGCGCTATCAAGATCACCGATGCTCTCTCCTGCTTGATTTTGGCAATCAGTCGAGGGAGCAGAGGAAACGGTGGAAACACGTAATCCAGGTTGAAAGACCACGGCGCTGCTAGAGCATCTATCAGCGTCGCTTCCGGGTCCCTGGACCTGGATCCGTAATAAGGAAGCTTGGCGTTCTGGTGAGATGCCATGAGATCCAGTTCTGGTTTGCCCCAACGATAAATCAATTGAGCAAACACCTCCGGATGGAGTTCCCACTCCCCCGGATGAAAAGTCTGACGACTTAGAAAATCCACCTCCCAGTTCTCTACACCTGGGATATGGATCGCTGATAGGTGGCAAGAGTGTCTCTCTGCCCAGCAAATTATTTTGGAGACTTCTAACATTGCTAGGGAACTCCTTGTTCCCCCTTGATGGTTGATGTAAGCCACAGTCGTGATGTTGTCCGACTGAAATCTGATGAACCTCAGGGTTGTCAACTGAGGCCAGGCTTGAAGAGCATTGAATATTGCCCTCAATTCCAGAATATTTATTGGGAGGAGTTTCTCCTCCTGAGTCCACAATCCCTGAGCCTTCACGGAATTCCAGACTGCACCCCAACCTAGAAGGCTGGCATCTGTCGTTACAATTGTCCAATCTGGCCTGCGAAAGGTCATACCTTTGGACAGATGGACCCGAGATAGCCACCAGAGAAGAGAATCTCTGGTCTCTTGATCCAGATTTAGTAGAGGGGACAAATCTGTGTAATCCCCATTCCACTGACTGAGCATGCAAAGTTGCAGCGGTCTGAGATGTAGGCGCGCAAACGGTACTATGTCCATTGCCGCTACCATTAAGCCGATTACCTCCATGCACTGAGCCACCGAAGGGCGCGGAATAGAATGGAGAACACGGCAAGAATTTATAAGTTTCTTTCATGTAATTAGCAAGAGTCCATGAGCTAGTGACGTATGGGATATACATTCCTACCAGGAGGGGCAAAGTTTCCCAAACCTCAAAATGCCTATAAATACACCCCTCACCACACCCACAAATCAGTTTTACAAACTTTGCCTCCTGTGGAGGTGGTGAAGTAAGTTTGTGCTAGATTCTACGTTGATATGCGCTCCGCAGCAGGTTGGAGCCCGGTTTTCCTCTCAGCGTGCAGTGAATGTCAGAGGGATGTGAAGAGAGTATTGCCTATTTGAATTCAATTATCTCCTTCTACGGGGTCTATTTCATAGGTTCTCTGTTATCGGTCGTAGAGATTCATCTCTTACCTCCCTTTTCAGATCGACGATATACTCTTATATATACCATTACCTCTACTGATTCTCGTTTCAGTACTGGTTTGGCTTTCTACTACATGTAGATGAGTGTCCTGGGGTAAGTAAGTCTTATTTTTGTGACACTCTAAGCTATGGTTGGGCACTTTTATATAAAGTTCTAAATATTTGTGTTTAAACATTTATTTGCCTTGATTCAGGATGTTCAATATTCCTTATTTCAGACAGTCAGTTTCATTATTTGGGATAATGCATTTGAATAATCAATTTTTCTTACCTTAAAATTTGACTTTTTTCCCTGTGGGCTGTTAGGCTCGCAGGGGCTGAAAATGCTTCATTTTATTGCGTCATTCTTGGCGCGGACTTTTTTGGCGCAAACATTTTTTCTTTATTATTTCCGGCGTCATACTTGTCGCCGGAAGTTGCGTCATTTTTGACGTTTTTGCACCAAAAATGTTGGCGTTACCGGATGTGGCGTCATTTTTGGCGCTAAAAGCATTTAGGCGCCAAATAATGTGGGCGTCTTTTTTGGCACCAAAAAATATGGGCGTCATTATTGTCTCCACATTATTTAAGTCTCATTGTTTATTGCTTCTGGTTGCTAGAAGCTTGTTCACTGGCATTTTTTCCCATTCCTGAAACTGTCATTTAAGGAATTTGATCAATTTTGCTTTATATGTTGTTTTTTCTTTTACATATTGCAAGATGTCTCAGATTGAGCCTGAATCAGAAGATACTTCTGGAAAATCGCTGCTTGATGCTGGATCTACCAAAGCTAAGTGTATTTGCTGTAAACTTATGGTATCTGTTCCTCCAGCTGTTGTTTGTAATGTATGTCATGACAAACTTGTTAATGCAGATATTTCCTTTAGTAATGTTACATTACCTGTTGCTGTTCCATCAACATCTAATACTCCTGTTCCTGTTAACATAAGAGATTTTGTTTCTAAATCCATTAAGAAGGCTATGTCTGTTATTCCTCCTTCTAGTAAACGTAAAAAGTCTTTTAAAACTTCTCATTTTTCAGATGAATTTTTAAATGAACATCATCATTCTGATTCTGATAATGATTCCTCTGGTTCAGAGGATTCTGTTTCAGAGTTTGATGCTGATAAATCTTCATATTTATTCAAAATTGAATTTATTCGTTCTTTACTTAAAGAAGTCTTAATTGCATTAGAAATAGAGGATTCTGGTCCTCTTGATACTAAATCTAAACGTTTAAATAAGGTTTTTAAATCTCCTGTAGTTATTCCAGAAGTTTTTCCTGTCCCTGATGCTATTTCTGAAGTAATTTCCAGGGAATGGAATAATTTGGGTAATTCATTTACTCCTTCTAAACGTTTTAAGCAATTATATCCTGTGCCATCTGACAGATTAGAGTTTTGGGACAAAATCCCTAAAGTTGATGGGGCTATCTCTACTCTTGCTAAACGTACTACTATTCCTACGGCAGATAGTACTTCCTTTAAGGATCCTTTAGATAGAAAAATTTAATCCTTTCTAAGAAAAGCTTACTTATGTTCAGGTAATCTTCTTTGACCTGCTATATCTTTAGCGGATGTTGCTGCAGCTTCAACTTTTTGGTTGGAAGCTTTAGCGCAGCAAGTGACAGATCATGATTCTCATAGCATTGTTAATCTTCTTCAACATGCTAATAATTTTATTTGTGATGCCATCTTTGATATCATTAGGGTTGATGTCAGGTATATGTCTCTAGCTATTTTAGCTAGAAGAGCTTTATGGCTTAAAACTTGGAATGCTGATATGTCTTCCAAGTCAACTTTGCTTTCCCTTTCTTTACAGGGTAATAAATGATTTGGTTCACAGTAGGATTCCATTATTTCAACTGTTACTGGGGGGAAATGAACATTTTTACCACAGGATAAAAAATCTAAATTTAGGTCTTCTAATTGTTTTCGTTCCTTTCGTCACAATAAGGAACAAAAGCCTGATCCTTCACCTACAAGAGCGGTATCAGTTTGGAAACCATCTCCAGTCTGGAATAAATCCAAACCTTTTAGAAAGCCAAAGTCAGCTCCCAAGTCAACATGAAGGTGCAGCCCTCATTCCAGCCTAGCTGGTAGGGGGCAGATTACGATTTTTCAAAGAAATTTGGATCAATTCGATTCACAATCTTTGGATTCAGAACATTGTTTCACAAGGGTACAGAATAGGTTTCAAGATAAGGCCTCCTGCAAGAAGATTTTTTCTTTCCCGTGTCCCAGTAAATCCAGTGAAGGCTCAAGCATTTCTGAAATGTGTTTCAGATCTAGAGTTAGCTGGAGTAATTGTGCCAGTTCCAGGTCTGGAACAGGGGCTGGGGTTTTACTCAAATCTCTTTATTGTACCAAAGAAGGAGAATTCCTTCAGACCAGTTCTGGATTTAAAAATTTTGAATCATTATGTAAGGATACCAACATTCAAAATGGTAACTATAAGGACTATTCTGCCTTTTGTTCAGCAAGGGCATTATATGTCCACAATAGATTTACAGGATGCATATCTGCATATTCCGATTCATCCAGATCACTATCAGTTTCTGAGATTCTCTTTCCTAGACAAGCATTACCAGTTTGTGGCTCTGCCGTTTGGCCTAGCAACAGCTCCAAGGATTTTTACAAAGGTTCTCGGTGCCCTTCTGTAATCAGAGAACAGGGTATTGTGGTATTTCCTTATTTGGACGATATCTTGGTACTTGCTCAGTCTTCACATTTAGCAGAATCTCATACGAATCGACTTGTATTGTTTCTTCAAAAACATGGTTGGAGGATCAATTTACCAAAAAGTTCATTGATTCCTCAGACAAGGGTAACCTTTTTAGGTTTCCAGATAGATTTAGTGTCCATGACTCTGTCTCTGACAGACAAGAGACGTCTAAAATTGGTTTCAGCTTGTCGAAACCTTCAGTCTCAATCATTCCCTTCGGTAGCCTTATGCATGGAAATTCTAGGTCTTATGACTGCTGCATCGGACGCGATCCCCTTTGCTCGTTTTCACATGCGACCTCTTCAGCTTTGTATGCTGAACCAGTGGTGCAGGGATTATACAAAGATATCTCAATTAATATCTTTAAAACCGATCGTTCAACACTCTCTCACGTGGTGGACAGACCACCATCGTTTAGTTCAGGGGGCTTCTTTTGTTCTTCCAACCTGGACTGTGATTTCAACAGATGCAAGTCTGACAGGTTGGGGAGCTGTTTGGGGGTCTCTGACAGCACAAGGGGTTTGGGAATCTCAGGAGGTGAGATTACCAATCAACATTTTGGAACTCCGTGCAATTTTCAGAGCTCTTCAGTCATGGCCTCTTCTTTTTTATAATTAAATATTTTTATTAAGGCAAGTAAACAAATACAACATCCGAAAAGTGTAGGATAACATCTCCATAACAGTATTACAGACCAATAGTTTAGCACAGTTATACAGTATGAATTAAAGTGTTTAAATACAGCAAAGTGTCACCCTACATCTATGCCAAATTTTGTAATAGTTGAGCACTCTGGTGTCCTCAATATAATAGAGACCCCGTCATGGGATCTGACACCTAATTCAAACTGAAGACGTCTTCCGAAAGTTCAGAAAGTCCTCACCATATACTGACAGAATCTACAGGGAATAGGTTTAGAGTAAGCTTGCGGGAATGTTTTATATATATTATACAATCATAGCCGAGTATGTGGATCAGGCAGGGGGCAGAAGGGAGGGAAGAGAGGGAAAAAAAAAAAAAAGAGGGGAAGTGTAGAGGAAGAAAGACTAGAAGGGATGACGAGAGCGGGGCAGGGAGAAGTAAGGAAAAGGTGCCCAGGGGCCATGTCAAAGGGGCTATGGGAGGAATTAGTGGTCCGGTAGTTATGAGATGTGTCGAGCTCATCTGGTTCATTCCCAACCTGCCTAGCCCTCACCTGGCTTAAGTGATTTGGCCAAATCCTCCCTTCCCTTTTTATAGTCGTCCTATATATACCAGATGGAACAGTAGAGGTTGTATCGCCCTTCAACTCTGAGTGAGTATTCCTCCATGTTCTGGATGTAGTCTAGAACCTCCAGAACAGGTGTCAGCGTCAAGCAAGTATGCCTCGTCCAATGTCTCGCTAGAACTAGCTTAGCTGCCAGTAGGATAGTAACGCAGAGCGAGCGCATTGGTTTTGGAAGGTCTTGTAGACCAAGGAGGAAGAGCGCTATTTCTCCTGTAAGGCTTTCAACCATTCTCAGTCGTTTTAGCAAATCTGTCACCTGAGACCAAAAGAATCTCAGTCTAGGGCATTCCCACCAAATATGTAGGTGTGTGCCTCTCTGCGCACAGCCCCTCCAGCATTCCGCCGAACGGGAGGGAAATATCTTGTGCAACCTGGCCGGGACCCAGTACCACCTGAGCAAGATTTTGATATACAGTTCAAATAGGTTAGAGCAGCGAGCCGCTGCAATGACATCTTGAAGAGCACGCTGCCAAGTCCCCTCAGGAGACACCACGCCTAAGTCTCTTTCCCAATCTCTGGTAGATTGCGTCTTAGTGAAGTGTGAAGAGCCAAGTAGTAGTTTATAATGAAATGACAGGGTACCTCGCAGGTATCTGCCCGTCATCCATCTCCTCTCCCACATAGTGAGAACTCGCGTATTTGTTTTATGGAATCCCCAGGACAGAAGGAGTGTAACCATCCGGAGATATTCGAATTGAAGGTCTTTGGGAAAATCAACTACAGGGTAAGCAGAAGGTGGCACCGCAAGGACATCCCCTCTATACAGATCTGAGATCAGGGCAATCCCTAGGGCCTCCCATTTTTTTGGGTGTGACTCGGGGAGGCAGTGCATCAGTGCTTTAATTGAATGAATTGGAGAGGGGTGCGGTGCAACCATATCGTGAGCTCGAAGTTCTCTCCAGCTTCTCAAGCATGTTTTGATAATGCGATTATGAATACCTTTCAGAACATCGGCATGGTCTGGGATCCAGATGAGATCAGCTAGGTCAACTCCAGCCGGTAAGGAACTTTGTTCTATTTGGAACCAGCGGGCGGTGCAGTCTCGGACCCCCCAGGCTGTAATATGTGAAAGCATGGCTGCTTTGTAGTAATAAGTGATGTTGGGCGCAGAGATGCCCCCGCATCTTTTATACTTCTGTATTTGAGCCAGAGACAACCTCGCATGCCGATCTTTCCAGATATATTTGTTAAAAACAGACTGAAAGTGGTTAAGGAGATAAGCCGGGACCGCAACAGGGAGACACCGAAAAAGGTAGGTTAGTCTCGGGAGCAATAGCATCTTTAGGGCCGCTACCCTTCCCGTCCAGGACACCTCCGCAATCCTCCAACCCGAGATAACCTGTCGAAAGTCCTCAAGAAGGGAACCATAGTTTGTAGCTATAATCTTTTTGGGGTCATGGGAAAGTATTGTACCTAGATGTTTCAGACCTTCTGTGGACCATTTGAACGGGTATAAGCTCCTCAGTTTTTCCAGTAAGGACGTGGGCAGACCCATAGCATACGCCTCCGTCTTGGTATAGTTCAATTTGTAGTACATTAGCTCCGCAAACTCGGCCAATATTTTAAATAGTTCCGGAAGCGACCCCTCCGGCTCAGATAGAAATATTGTCAAATCGTCCGCAAACAGCGCCAAGGTATGTGGGGTGTCATAGAGAACTAGCGGCTGAACATAGGGGATGGACCGAAGCTTGATCGCCAATGGCTCCATCAACAAGGCAAAAAGGAGCGGTGACAGGGGGCACCCCTGTCTCGTGCCATTCTTTATGTCGAAGGGTCTGGAGACAAATCCCACCCCTCTAACCCTGGCCGAAGGGCCAGAGTATAAAGCCATCACCGCCGTAACAAATGAAGGGGGGAACTGGAAAGCACGTAGAACTGCTATCATGTAATCCCACCGGACCCTGTCAAACGCTTTTTCAGCATCTAGTGACAGGGTGACCAGTGGGATCTCTAGCGAGGCCGCCTCAAAGAAGATATTTAGTAACCTTCTAGTGTTGTCCGAACCCTGACGGCTAGGGGTAAACCCCACCTGGTCAGGGTGGATCAAGGATGGGAGGACCCTGTTCATTCGCGTAGCAAGAATCTTAGCGTAAATTTTGACATCACTGTTTATAAGCGAGATTGGTCGGTAACTTTCACACATGGCGGGATCTTTCCCCGGTTTGGGTATGGTGATGACCGATGCCTCCAGAAGGTCTCTGGGAAAACTGCCAGTGTCCATGGCCTCAAGGAAAACACGAGTTAATAGGGGGCTCAGGAGTGCTGAAATTTTTTTATAGAAAGTGGCATCAAAGCCGTCAGGTCCCGGAGATTTATGGGCCTTAAGACCCTTTATTGTCATTGTCACCTCCTCTAAAGAGACAGGCATTCTGAATGAATCTTCCAGGTTCTCAGGAACCCGCGGCAACAGTAGGTCATCTAAGAATGCTAGAATCGCAGCTTTTGGGGCAAAGCGAGAGTTGGGGTCTTCTGCTATCTGATATAAGTGACTGTAGTATTCCGCGAAGGCTTCACCGATATCGCCTGGGGAATAGAATCTTTTATTACCTCTTGTAATAAAGGCAATTTTGTTAAGCAGAGTTCTCTGCTGGAGTTTGTGGGCCAAGAGTTTATCGGCTCTGTCTCCTTTATGGTAATATTTTTGCTTTAAAAGATAGAGATTTTTCTGGACCCTTTCGAGCTCGCGTAGTTCAATCTGTTTTTTAAGGGAGTGCACTCTCTGTATTAATGAGTCCGATCTGGTCCCTCTAAGCTGTTTCCGTAGATTGGTATAATCACAGTACAGTTGTGCCAAAGTGGCTCCTCTGGCTTTTTTGTTTTCCTTATCCTTTTGTATGAAAAGGCCTCTAAGATAAGCCTTGAGCGTCGCCCAAATGGTGAAAGCAGACATGTTCCCGGAATCGTTAATTCGGAGAAACTGCTCAATCTCCTGGACCCAAAAGGGAATTAGCGAGTCCGAGAGAAGATACGCAGGCAATCGCCAGGAACAACCTCCATCCTCCGCTTTAGAAAGGGAAGCCTCTAAAACCACAGCATCGTGGTCCGACCACACGCAGGGTACTATTGTTGCCGCCGACACCCTCTGGAGTGTCCATGAAGGACAGAAGAAATAATCTAGTCTCGAGAAAGACTGAAAAGGAGCCAAGTAGCAGGTGTAATCATCAACGTCAGGGTGCAGGGCCCTCCAGACGTCATGGTATGCATATTGAGAGATTAAGTTTCTAAAGAGTTGAGAACATTGTTCTTCTCCCTTGAGATGAGAGCGCCTCCCCCGAGATTTTCTGTCTCTGCTTGGGTCCCAGACCAGGTTGCAATCACCGCCAATAAATATTTGACCCTGCTTGAGCCGACTCACCTTGCTCAACAGTCTGCTGAGAAAATGCGTCTGGCTGACATTAGGAGAGTACAACGCTACCAGTGTGCACATAACATTGTCTAAACGGCAGACACAAATAACGAATCTGCCCGAGGGGTCAGACTCGCAATAAATGGGTTCATAAGATAAGTGTCTACCAATCAGAATAGTAACTCCTCTAGCCTTTTTATGGAAGGTAGAGGATAGACGGACAGGGAAATCCCCAGGTTTAAATATATGAGCTCTGGACTCCACCCAGTGAGTCTCCTGTAGAAATACTACATCTAGGCGTTGCGTTTTTAAGAATCTGGAGAGCAAGCTTCGTTTTGTAGGGGAGTTAAGGCCCCGGGCATTAAGCGAACAGAGCCTCATTCTGGTCAGAACAGTAGAACGGGGATGGAACGCCAGAGATGAGAGAGATAGAGAGAACAGAGGGGGTTGGGAAGGGGCAGAGAAAGAGCGGAAAGAGTGGAGAGAAAGAGAAAAGAGGGGAGAAAGAAAGGAAGAGAGAGAGAGAAAAAAAAAAAAAAAAAAGGAAATAGGAGGGGAGGGAGGGAGATGGACTGTGGAGGGAGGCAGGATATGATTCTCAGCACCTATAGATAGGTGTTTTGAGCTAGGCAGAGACTACTCCACTCTGCTATGGAGAGAGTGCGGGGGTCAGACTGGTTTTATCCCTCGCCACACCAGGATAGGTGTTTAGAGGGGGGGGAAGATAAAGCGAGGGGGAGCTCAACACCAAGGCTCCCCTCCACTACCAGTGTATCAGACACGTGATAAATCTATACTAATACAAAATAGCTGCAGTTAGGGAATACTAAAACCTGATAGGCAACTAAGGTGTGAGGAAGGATGGAGGCCCGGAGGAAAGGGTTAGGGAAGGGCAGGGAGGTAAAGGGAAAGGGGAGGGAAGGAAAGGTCAGACGTGTGTATGACAGGGTCCCTTTACATGTCATAGGTACACAGAGCTTCCAGCTCCAGAGTTGGTAAAAGAGGGGGGGGAGAAACGGGGGCATGTAGAGTGACACAAACTCAGGGTGTAGATACATTAAATGATATAAGTTTAGATGCCTTAACGGTCCTATACACAGATAAGTTACAGAATACTCAGGCAATCAGCCGCTGGCCACTCCCCCCTCCCCCCCCCAACATATATTAAGAAGGCAGCCTGTAGATTCAAAGCATTCAACAGTTACGGTAACATATGTCAATCAAAGTAGTGACCAATCCCCTCACAACCAATAGATATTAGTAGAGGTAAAGAACAGAAGAGCCTAAGAAGAGAAGAGATTGAGAAGAGGGAAAAAGGGAGAAAAAAGAAAAAAAAATGGCAGGCAAGGGAGGCCCAAGAGATAGGGACATCAGGAGAGGGAGTTGGGTCTGCAAGGCAGTTAGGGGAGTAGAGGGAAGGAAGGAAGGGAGTTGGGAGGGAGGGAAGAGAAGAGGGAAAGGGGAATGGGAAAGGGAAAATGAGGGAGAGGAGAGGGGGGAAGGAAGGGATAAGGGAAGAGGGTGGGGGGTGTATGGTAAAGGGAGGGAGAAGGGAAAAAAGGGGTAAAGGGGAGAGGGGGGAAGCGTAAGGGAAAAGATGGGCTACATAGAGTGTCACAAGTTCAGTAATTGAATACAATCAGAATATAATTTTGGATATCTCGAGGTTACATAGTGGAATAGGGCACTGAAAACAATTGTCACAAAATCAACATTGTTACCCCCCAACTCCGTCATGGCCTCTTCTAAAGAGAGAGTCGTTCATTTGTTTTCAGACGGACAATGTCACAACCGTGGCATATGTCAATCATCAAGGAGGGACTCACAGTCCTCTGGCTATGAAAGAAGTATCTCGAATACTGGTTTGGGCGGAATCCAACTCCTGTCTAATTTCTGAGGTTCATATCCCAGGTATAGACAATTGGGAAGCGGATTATCTCAGTCGCCAAACGTTACATCCGGGCGAATGGTCTCTTCACCCAGAGGTATTTCTTCAGATTGTTCAAATGTGGGGACTTCCAGAAATAGATCTGATGGCTTCCCATCTAAACAAGAAACTTCCCAGGTATCTGTCCAGATCCAGGGATCCTCAGGTGGAGGCAGTGGATGCATTGTCACTTCCTTGGAAGTATCATCCTGCCTATATCTTTCCACCTCTAGTTCTCCTTCCAAGAGTGATTTCCAAGATTCTAAAGGAGTGCTCGTTTGTTCTGCTGGTGGCTCCAGCATGGCCTCACAGGTTTTGGTATGCGGATCTTGTCCGGATGGCCACTTGCCAACCGTGGACTCTTCCATTAAGACCAGACCTTCTATCGCAAGGTCCTTTTTTCCATCAGGATCTCAAATCCTTAAATTTGAAGGTATGGAGATTGAACGCTTGATTCTCAGTCATAGAGGTTTCTCTGACTCAGTAATTAATACTATGTTACAGGCTCGTAAATCTGTATCTAGGAAGATATATTATCGTGTCTGGAAGATTTACATTTCTTCGTGTTCTTCTCATCATTTTTCTTGGCATTCTTTTAGAATTCCTAGAATTTTACAGTTTCTTCAGGATGGTTTGGATAAAGGTTTGTCTGCAAGTTCCTTGAAAGGACAAATCTCTGCTCTTTCTGTTCTTTTCCACAGAAAGATTGCTAGTCTTCCTGATATTCATTGTTTTGTACAGGCTTTGGTTCGTATAAAACCTGTTATTAAGTCAATTTCTCCTCCTTGGAGTTTGAATTTGGTTCTGGGGGCTCTTCAAGCTCCTCCGTTTGAACCTATGCATTCGCTGGACATTAAATTACTTTCTTGGAAAGTTTTGTTTCTTTTGGCAATCTCTTCTGCTAGAAGAGTTTCTGAATTATCTGCTCTTTCTTGTGAGTCTCCTTTTCTGATTTTTCATCAGGATAAGGCGGTGTTGCAGACTTCTTTTACATTTTTTACCTAAGGTTGTGAATTCTAACAACATTAGTAGAAAAATTGTGGTTCCTTCATTGTGTCCTAATCCTAAGAATTCTAAGGAAAAATTGTTGCATTCTTTGGATGTAGTTAGAGCTTTGAAATATTATGTTGAAGCTACTAAAAATTTCCGAAAGACTTCTAGTCTATTTGTTATCTTTTCCGGTTCTAGGAAAGGTCAGAAGGCTTCTGCTATTTCTTTGGCGTCTTGGTTAAAGTCTTTGATTCATCATGCTTATGTCGAGTCAGGTAAAGCTCCTCCTCAAAGGATTACAGCTCATTCTACTAGGTCAGTTTCTACTTCCTGGGCGTTTAGGAATGAAGCTTCGGTTGATCAGATTTGCAAAGCAGCAACTTGGTCTTCTTTGCATATTTTTACTAAATTCTACCATTTTGATGTGTTTTCTTCTTCTGAAGCAGTTTTTGGTAGAAAAGTACTTCAGGCAGATGTTTCAGTTTGAATCTTCTGCTTATAATTTCAGTTTTTTTCATTATAAGATTTAAACTTTGTTTTGGGTGTGGATTATTTTCAGCGGAATTGGCTGTCTTTATTTTATCCCTCCCTCTCTAGTGACTCTTGCGTGGAAGATCCACATCTTGGGTAGTCATTATCCCATACGTCACTAGCTCATGGACTCTTGCTAATTACATGAAAGAAAACATAATTTATGTAAGAACTTACCTGATAAATTCATTTCTTTCATATTAGCAAGAGTCCATGAGGCCCACCCTTTTTTTGTGGTGGTTATGATTTTTTTGTATAAAGCACAATTATTCCAATTCCTTATTTTTTATGCTTTCGCACTTTTTTCTTATCACCCCACTTCTTGGCTATGCGTTAAACTGATTTGTGGGTGTGGTGAGGGGTGTATTTATAGGCATTTTGAGGTTTGGGAAACTTTGCCCCTCCTGGTAGGAATGTATATCCCATACGTCACTAGCTCATGGACTCTTGCTAATATGAAAGAAATGAATTTATCAGGTAAGTTCTTACATAAATTATGTTTTTGATAACCTGGACTCCGTCAGGTAAATTTTCATTTCTACAGAATCTATCAGAGTCCCTAGGAAGGAGACTCTTGTGAGTGGGGACAGAGAACTCTTTTCCTCGTTCAATTTCCACCCATGCGACCTCAGAAATGCCAGAACTATGTCCGTATGGGACTTGGCAATTTGGAAGTTTGACGCCTGTATCAGGATGTCGTCTAGATAAGGGGCCACTGCTATGCCCCGCGGCCTTAGGACGGACAGAAGCGACCCCAGAACCTTTGTAAAAATTCTTGGGGCTGTAGCTAACCCGAAGGGAAGAGCCACAAACTGGTAATGCCTGTCCAGAAAGGCAAACCTTAGGAACCGATGATGATCTTTGTGTATCGGAATGTGAAGGTAAGCATCCTTTAAATCCACGGTAGTCATATATTGACCCTCCTGGATCATAGGTAGGATGGTCCGAATAGTTTCCATTTTGAATGATGGAACTCTGAGGAATTTGTTTAAGATCTTTAGATCCAAGATTGGTCTGAAGGTTCCCTCTTTTTTGGGAACCACAAACAGATTTGAGTAAAATCCATGTCCCTGTTCCTCCTTTGGAACTGGATGGATCACTCCCATAACTAGAAGGTCTTGCACACAGTGTAAGAATGCCTCTTTCTTTATCTGGTTCACAGATAATCGTGAAAGGTGAAATCTCCCTAGTGGACGGGAAGCCTTGAAGTCCAGAAGATACCCCTGAGATATAATCTCCAACGCCCAGGGATCCTGAACATCTCTTGCCCACGCCTGGGCGAAGAGAGAAAGTCTGCCCTCTACTAGATCCGTTACCGGATAGGGGGCCGTTCCTTCATGCTGTCTTAGAGGCAGCAGCAGGCTTTTTGGCCTGCTTGCCTTTGTTCCAGGACTGGTTAGGTTTCCAGGCCGTCTTGGACTGAGCAAAAGTTCCCTCTTGTTTTGTAGCAGAGGAAGTTGATGCTGCACTTGCCTTGAAGTTTCGAAAGGCACGAAAATTAGACTGTTTGGCCCTTGATTTGGACCTGTCCTGAGGAAGGGCTTGACCTTTACCTCCAGTAATGTCAGCAATAATTTCCTTCAAACCAGGCCCGAATAGGGTCTGTCCCTTGAAGGGAATGTTAAGTAATTTAGACTTTGAAGTCACGTCAGCTGACCAAGATTTAAGCCATAGCGCCCTGCGCGCCTGGATGGCAAATCCAGAATTCTTAGCCGTTAGTTTAGTCAAATGATCAATGGCATCAGAAACAAGAATTAGCTAGCTTAAGTGCTCTAAGCTTGTTAAGTATATCATCCAATGGAGTCGCTGCTTGTAAAGCCTCTTCCAGAGACTCAAACCAGAACGCTGCAGCAGCAGTGACAGGAGCAATGCATGCAAGGGGCTGCAGTATAAAACCTTGTTGAATAAACATTTTCTTAAATTAACCCTCTAATTTTTTATCCATAGGATCTGAAAAAGCACAACTGTCCTCGACAGGGATAGTAGTACGCTTTGCTAAAGTAGAAACTGCTCCCTCCACCTTAGGGACCGTCTGCCATAAGTCCCGTGTGGTGGCGTCTATGGGAAACATTTTTCTAAAAATAGGAGGGGGGGAAAACGGCACACCGGGTCTATCCCACTCTTTATTAATAATTTCTGTAAACATTTTAGGTATTGGAAAAACCTCAGTGCACACCGGCACTGCAAAGTATTTATCCAGTCTACACAATTTATCTGGCACTGCAATTGTGTCACAGTCATTCAGAGCAGCTAAAACCTCCCTAAGCAGTACACGGAGGTTCTCAAGCTTAAATTTAAAAGTAGAAATATCCGAATCAGGTTTCCCTGAGTCAGAGATATCACCCACAGACTGAAGCTCTCCTTCCTCAGCTTCTGCATATTGTGAGGCAGTATCAGACATGGGCCTTAAAGCGTCTGTATGCTCTGTATCACGCCTAACACCAGAGCTATCACGCTTTCCTCTAAATTCAGGCAGCCTGGCTAATACCGCTGACAGTGTATTATCCATGACTGCCGCCATGTCTTGTAAAGTAATCGCTATGGGCGCCCTTGATGTACTTGGCGCCATTTGAGCGTGAGTCCCTTGAACGGGAGTCAAAGGGTCTGACACGTGGGGAGAGTTAGTCAGCATAACTTCCCCCTAGACAGAATCCTCTGGTGATAATTTTTTTAAAGACAAAAGCTGATCTTTATTGTTTAAAGTGAAATCAATACATTTAGTACACATTCTCATATGGGGTTCCACCATGGCTTTTAAACATAATGAACAAGGAGTTTCCTCTATGTCAGACATGTTTATACAGACTAGCAATGAGACTAGCAAGCTTGGAAAACACTTTAAATCAAGTTAACAAGCCTATATAAAAAACGGTACTGTGCCTTTAAGAGAAACACATTTTGTCAAAATTTAAAAAACAGTGAAAAAAGGCAGTAAATCAAACGAAATTTTTACAGTGTATGTAATAGGTTAGCAGAGCATTACACCCACTTGCAAATGGATGATTAACCCCTTAATGCAAAAAAACGGATAAAAAAAACGAATTAAACGTTTTTTAAACAGTCACAACAACTGCCACAGCTCTCATGTGGCCCTACCTTCCTCAATAAACGACTTTTGAAGCCTTTAGAGCCCTTCAGAGATGTCCTATATCATGCAGGGGACTGCTGAGGGAAGCTGAATGTCTCTGTCTGTAATTTTAACTGCGCAAAAAGCGCTAAAATAGGCCCCTCCCACTCATACTACAGTGGAAAGCCTCAGGAAACTGTTTCTAGGCAAAAATCAAGCCAGCCATGTGGAAAAAACTAGGCCCCAATAAGTTTTATCACCAAAGCATATATAAAAACGATTAAACATGCCAGCAAACATTTTATATTGCCATTTTATAAGAGTATATATCTCTGATAGTAAGCCTGATACAAGTCGCTATTAAATCACTGTAATTAGGCTTAACTTACATTAATCCGGTATCAGCAGCATTTTCTAGTCCCTAGAAAAACTTAAAACTGCACATACCTTATAGCAGGATAACCTGCACGCCATTCTCCCTCTGAAGTTACCTCACTCCTCAGACATATGTGAGAACAGCAGTGGATCTTAGTTACAAGCTGCTAAGATCATAGAAAACGCAGGCAGATTCTTCTTCTAAATACTGCCTGAGAGAAAATAGTACAACTCCGGTACTATTTAAAATAACAAACTTTTGATTGAAGAAAAAACTAACTATATTTTACCACTCTCCTCTTAATACCTCCAGCTTTGTTGAGAGTTGCAAGAGAATGACTGGATATGGCAGTTAGGGGAGGAGCTATATAACAGCTCTGCTGTGGGTGTCCTCTTGCAACTTCCTGTTGGGAAGGAGAATATCCCACAAGTAATGGATGATCCGTGGACTGGATACACCTTACAAGAGAAAGTCTTGTCCGGAACTGCAACAGAATGTAATTGATCAGGATGCATTTCTGGTAAATGAACCTGATGAAGAGTCATCTTTTGAGGATACTGACAGTACAGAGGACATTCATGCCCATGTACAGTATCCAGGAGGAACACTACAACGGTCCTCACAAGGGGACCAACATACTTCAAGTGACAGAGCTGTCAGAAGGCCACAAAGACTCATTAAAGAATGTTAACTGCATTTGACACATTCATTGCTACTGCATTTTGTGTTATACTTAGTTTAGTTGTTCTAGGTTGATTGTCATGCCAGAAAATGTAGAAATTTTGTTTTTGTGAAAACTTGTTCTATTGCTAAGTATGAATGTTTGTTTGTGTTGCTGTTTGGTTTGTTTAGAAAAGGAGAGATGTGCTAAGCTGAGCCTGTAATGCAGATGCATAAGGGTCAGATAACAGGAAGGAAGCTCATGCCCCAGGAAGTGACAGAAAGCAGCTCAGGTGTCAGGGCTTAGAAATAATAAATAAGTTGATTTAAAAGAACGTTGTGGATCATTTCAATACATCATACAGCTGAACAACACAATCAGGCCCATTTATAAAGCTCCGTACGGAGCTTGAAGGGCCGTGTTTCTGGCGAGTCTTCAGACTCGCCAGAAACACAACTTATGAAGCAGCGGTCTAAAGACCGCTGCTCCATAACCCTGTCCGCCTGCTCTGAGCAGGCGGACAGGAATCACCGGAAATCAACCAGATCAAATACGATCATGTTGATTGACACCTCCCTGCTGGCGGCCGATTGGCCGCGAGTCAGCAGGGGGCGGCGTTGCACCAGCAGCTCTTGTGAGCTGCTGGTGCAATGTTAAATGCGGAGAGCGTATTGCTCTCCGCATTTAGCGAGGTCTTGTGGACCTGATCCGCAGTGTCGGATCAGGTCCGCAAGACCTTTGATAAATTGGGGCCAATGTATCTCATTTTGTTGTAAAATTAATTTTACAACATGAACTACATTTTGAATAACCCTTAGAAGGTGATTGAAACAACTTCACTTAATATATAATACAATTTAGTAATCTAGATTGATGTTTAAGGCAGTATTTCCTAAACAACTGCATTTTATGAGATACAGTTCTAATAAGTGATGGTAAAAAAATAAAAATAAATTATGAATGCTGCAAATCAAAATACAGCGCACTTTGCAGTTTCTTAGAAGTATTAAGAAGCAGAAACAACAAATACTGTTAGTTTATATTTCACTCTGTACTTATATGTGTTTCTGTATTATTTGTACATGATTGTGTCTTTCCATATTCCAGACCTTAAAAAACCTGAAATCTCCTGGAAAAAACATGATGCAGAGAAAGGAGTGAACATAATTACTTGCACTGCACCTGAACTGCATGAGGATTACACAATTAAATACTTTTCCTTATATGAAAATATGAATCCAGTCAGTAACTACAATGCTGAACAAAATGTTTTGAAAATGACCTTCACACAATGTGTGAATGATTTGTCCTACTACAGATGTGTTTATGTGATAAATGCAAAACGTTCTTCTGATTATCAGATAAAATCACCAGTCAGTGAGTCTCTGCAAACAAATAAAGGTGAGCTGTTTTCTCTATTGCTTATTATTATTCCTTTTTTAAAGGAAACTAACTAGTTTCAGATCAAGGATATGAGATTAATTATTCACCTCTTCATCTTCTTGTGCAAACTAATCAATTTAACTTTTTCAAATTATTAAAGAGACAATAAAGTATAAATTAAACTTTCATTACTCAGCTGACAACTGTGAACAACTTTCCAGTTCACTTCCATTATCAAAATGTGCACAATCTTTTATATGCACACACTCTGAGGCACCATCTTATGCTTAGGATTAGGGTTACGTTAGGGTTAGGTTTAGGGGTTAATATATTTATGTAGTGATACGGGAGGGTGGCAGTTTAGGGGTTAATAGGTTTTTTATAGTGGCGACGATGTCGGGGAGCGGCGGAATAGGGGTTAATCATTTTATTTTAGTGTTTGCGATGCGGGAGGGCTCCAGCTTAGGGGTTAATAGGTAGTTTATGGGTGTTAGTGTACTTTAGTTATGAGTTTTATGCTACAGCTTTGTAACGTAAAACTCATAACTACTGACTTTAGATGGCGGTACGGATCTTGTGGTTATAGAGTGTACCGCTCACTTTTTGGCCTCCCAGGCAAACTCGTAATACTGGCGCTATGGAAATCCCATTGAAAAAGGACTTTTTAAAAAGTGCAGTACTGACGTTGTGTGACGGCCAAAAAGGTGTGCGGTACACCTATACCTACAAGTCTTGTAGTAGCGGCGTTAGGGAAAAAGCAGCGTTATGAAGCATAAGGATGCTTTTTCACTCATAACACCAAACTCCTAATCTAGCTGACTGTTAGCACTAATATTACGGATAGCATCCTGTGTTACATTATTGTGACCTTTTAGCAAATAGCAAGAGGAGCATTCATTTTTTTCTTAAAGGGACACTCAAGTCAAAATAAAAGTTTATGATTCAGAAAGAGCGTGCAGTTTTAAGACACTTACAAATTTACTTTCCGATGTCTGTCACATGATTCAGGGGACTGGCAAAATGGGAGAAATTTGTCAGAAAAAAAAACTACTGTTTATTTGAAATTCAGTGTAGGTGTTATTGCTTTGTCTTTTTATTATGCCCTTGTTAATTATGCAACTCTACTGCATTGAGTGGTGCTTTAAATAATGAAAGACAGAGTAATGTGTCCCCACCCCTCATAACTCCAGACACCAAAGCAGAGACTCAACTGCTACAGGGGTACTTGTGTATCCAAGTGATAATCAATTAAATTCCTTTATGTCTCATTGACTGTAAGAAGATAAAATCACTGCACTTTGGGCTAGATTATGAGTGGCACGCTAACCATTGTGAGCTCAAAGATATGAGTTCTCAGGTGTTAGAGAAAAAAGGCTGCAAATGGCTTTAACATAGAGATACATACGTACACATGTCTAAATATGTATATGTAGTGTATATATATATATATATATATATATGTATATATGTGTGTACAATGCATATGTATTTAAATATTTATGTGTTTTACTGTATATGTACTGTACATATGTAACATTTCAATGTTCTTCACTTGCAGGATAATGTCCTTTTTATTGTAAATACATATTTCTATATCTATCTGAATATAACTATACCTGTATATTTATTCCTATAGACATATAATTAATATAGGAAGGTGCATTTGTTTTCGGAAGAATCAAAGAAAACAATGAAAATTGCATTTATTTTCTTTAACCACCCGAAAAACGAAAAACCTTTTAGTTTTTCGTTTTTTTTTGGTTGGTGTAAGCTGCGTACAGTAGTATACTACTACTACTGATCACAGGCCCGCAACAACTTTACTACTAACTAACTACAAACACAGAGCGGCTAGATTTAGAGTTCTGCGGCCAAAGGGGTGCGTTAGCTACGCATGCTTTTTTTCCCCCGCACCTTTTAAATACCGCTGGTATTTAGAGTTCACAGAAGGGCTGCGTTAGGCTCCAAAAAAGGAGCGTATAGCATATTTACCGCAACTGCAACTCTCAATACCAGCAGTGCTTACGGACGCGGCCAGCTTCAAAAACGTGCTCGTGCACGATTCCCCCATAGGAAACAATGGGACAGTTTGAGCTGAAAAAAAACCTAACACCTGCAAAAAAGCAGCGTTCAGCTCCTAACGCAGCCCCATTGTTTCCTATGGGGAAACTCTTCCTAAGTCTGCACCTAACACCCTAACATGAACCCCGAGTCTAAACACCCCTAACCTTACACTTATTAACCCCTATTCTGCCGCCACCACTATCGCTGACCCCTGCATTTTATTATTAACCCCTAATCTGCCGCTCTATACACCGCCGCAACCTACGTTATCCCTATGTACCCCTAATCTGCTTCCCCTAACACCGCCGACCCCTATATTATATTTATTAACCCCTAATCTGCCCCCCACAACGTCGCCGCCAGCTACCTACAATAATTAACCCCTAATCTGCCGACCGGACCTCACCGCTACTATAATAAAGTTATTAACCCCAATCCGCCTCACTCCCGCCTCAATAAACCTATAAGAAATAGTATTAACCCCTAATCTGCCCTCCCTAACATCGCCGACACCTAACTTCAATTATTAACCCCTAATCTGCCGACCGGATCTCACCGCTACTCTAATAAATGGATTAACCCCTAAATCTAAGTCTAACCCTAACACTAACACCCCCCTAAGTTAAATATAATTTAAATCTAACGAAATAAATTAACTCTTATTAAATAAATTATTCCTATTTAAAGCTAAATACTTACCTGTAAAATAAACCCTAATATAGCTACAATATAACGAATAATTATATTGTAGCTATTTTAGGATTAATATTTATTTTACAGGCAACTTTGTATTTATTTTAACCAGGTACAATAGCTATTAAATAGTTAAGAACTATTTAATAGCTAAAATAGTTAAAATAATTACAAAATTACCTGTAAAATAAATCCTAACCTAAGTTACAATTAAACCTAACACTACACTATCAATAAATTAATTAAATACAATACCTACAAATAACTACAATTAAATAAACTAACTAAAGTACAAAAAATAAAAAAGAACTAAGTTACAAAAAATAAAAAAATATTTACAAACATTAGAAAAATATTACAACAATTTTAAACTAATTACACCTACTCTAAGCCCCCTAATAAAATAACAAAGACCCCCAAAATAAAAAAATGCCCTACCCTATTCTAAATTAAAAAAGTTCAAAGCTCTTTTACCTTACCAGCCCTGAAAAGGGCCATTTGCGGGGCATGCCCCAAATAATTCAGCTCTTTTGCCTGTAAAAAAAAAACATACAATACCCCCCCAACATTACAACCCACCACCCACATACCCCTAATCTAACCCAAACCCCCCTTAAATAAACCTAACACTAAGCCCCTGAAGATCTTCCTACCTTATCTTCACCATGCCAGGTTCACCGATCCGTCCTCCAAAGTCTTGATCCAAGCCTCCGAAGTCTTCATCCAAGCCCAAGCGGGGGCTGGCGATCCATAATCCGGCTGAAGTCTTCTATCAAGCGGCGGCTGAAGAAGTCCCGAAGAGGCTCCAAAGTCTTCATCCTATCCGGGAAGAAGAGGAGATCCAGACCGGCAACCATCTTGATCCAAGCGGCATCTTCTATCTTCATCCGATGACGAACGGCTCCATCTTGAAGACCTCCAGCGTGGATCCATCCTCTTCTTCCGACGTCCAACTGAAGAATGAAGGTTCCTTTAAGGGACGTCATCCAAGATGGCGTCCCTCGAATTCCGATTGGCTGATAGGATTCTATCAGCCAATCGGAATTAAGGTAGGAAAATTCTGATTGGCTGATGGAATCAGCCAATCAGATTCAAGTTCAATCCGATTGGCTGATTGGATCAGCCAATCAGATTGAGCTCACATTCTATTGGCTGTTCTGGAGTTTTGTCGTTAGATTTCTAACGCTCACTTCAGCCACGGCTCTAAATACCGGCGTTAGAAAGATCTCATTGAAAAGATAGGATACGCAATTGACGTAAGGGGATCTGCGGTATGGAAAAGTCGCGGCTGCAAAGTGAGCGTTAGACCCTTTCCTGACTGACTCCAAATACCAGTGGTAGCCCAAAACCAGCGTTAGGAGCCTCTAACGCTGGTTTTGACGGCTAACGCCAAACTCTAAATCTAGCCGGCACCCAAGAGAGACAAGTCATACAACACGCCAAACTGGGAGTGCTAAAACTAAAGGTCAAGGGCTTACTAAGAAAAGTTCAACTAATTAAATCCCCACCCTGGTACTGAAGAAACTCTAATGCAGCCAAATTCTCCAAGGCCGCCACCAACTGCACCTGCAACGAAAAGAATAAAACAAGGGAAGGGAGGGAGGGAAAAATTGCCACGACAGTCAACCAAGGAAAGAGGGAGATAAAATTGCTGCCCCAGCTTAAATAGGTCATTTCTATTCCCACCTCCGAAACTGCGATAATGTTTCATAAACCCCACATACACAGTTCTGCCTGTAGAAGTCAGGCCCTTAAGTCGCTCCAGGCTGACAAGCAGCCCTACACTTTCATAAGGGCTAAAACCCCTAAACAGTCATATCTTACCCCATACATAATAAAAGAGAGACCACACAAGAACTGGAGGTTAAGACCAACATGGTCCCGTTTATTTAATAAACAATTTAAATATGACTAGACTTATCTCGTAGTCATCTTCAAACGGTGGTGGCTAATGGAGTCCCTATGACAAAACCCCAAATGGGGAGAGGGCAGGGCCAAGAATAAGCTCTGGACAGAGCCCCTGCGGAATGGCTACAGACACCCTAGGGGCCCAAAGGTCAGCAAGCCCGCGGATTGTGGCACCCCCAGGTCACGACCAAGGGACATCGCCACACCCATAACCTCGACCCACAGCCCCCTCGGGACTCTGCACCAAGAATTCAGGCCCCATCCTCCCGCCATAAGAGACAACCTCTATTAGTTAGAGGAAAGGACTCTTGCCGCCACCAACTAAACTAACGCAGATAAGGCATTTTTGATATTAGATATAAAAAATCCTAAACCCTCATCAGTCAAATGTACCCCATCCGGGCAATACAAATGATGCTTATCTGCAGATAAATTGTTGTGGCGTACCACGAAACCACCTGCGACCATGACTGCCTTTCCCAGTTCCCGGTTAATCTTCTTTCTGAAACTGAATGCCGCTCTCGGGGACGGGAAAGAACACCAGCAAAGCCTTGCTACTATATTAGACCAACCTATTCTGAGACCTGGAAGAAAAGCATTCAACCACCTCACATCCGATTTCATAATGTTAATCAAATCTAGAGCAGGAAGACACCCCATGTCATTAGCCCCCAAATGCAATAGTATGACATTAGGCTTGCCCCACCGATTGCACGCTTCTATTAACACTGAAGGCAGATCCGGCCATGTCATGCTCCTTCGCCCGAGCCATAGCAACGAAACCCGTGATGGGGAAAAACCCAGCTGTGATCCTTCAGGCAGAGACAAGGCCCTAAGGAAGGCCCAATGCACATAAGAGTGCCCCACAATCCAGATTTGTGTGGGGCGACTTGAGAAACCTGAAACTAAATAAACCAAAATTAAACCATCACCCAGGAGAAACAGCCCCCTACTGCAAGTGCTGCCAAGCTGCCTAACTACTAACTACTGGGTGAACATAGGACTTATATCACTGCGACTTCCACCTACCCAATTTTTTAAGCTTCTACCGACCAACCCAGAGCAGCCACACTGGTAGCCATGCTTATTCTGAAGGAATGGGGGGTGAATTTTGCTGGGTCTAACCCTGCAGCCATCAACGCTTTCTCTATTATCTTCATGAATTGAAATCTAGACCAAGATGACCCATCCAAATGAACCAAAAACTGAGCCTGCCCTGCTGGACGAACCGCCATATAAGCCCTCAACAGCCCCAATGGACACACTGCCTAGTCAAGTTGAGCGGGCAGAGAGAGCCATGCCCCCCTAGCCTCCTAATTCATTTTTAAAGGGACAGTCTACCATAGAATTGTTATTGTTTTAAAAGATAGATAATCCCTTTATTACCCACTAGTCCTAAAGCCCGTTCACACGGGCCTTTTTTTGCAGTACAGCGGTCCCACTCCTTGCTCTCTCCCTCCCCTCTCTTTTGCTCTCTCTCCCCCCTCTCTTTTGCTCTTTCTCTCCCCCTCTCTTTTAAGCTCTCTCTCTCCCCCCTCTCTTTTGAGCTCTCTCTCCTCCTCTCTTTTACGCTCTCTCTCCCCCTCTCTTTTGCGCTCTCTCTCTCCCCCTCTCTTTTGCACTCTCTCTCCCCCCCCTCTTTTGCGCTCTCTCTCCCCCTCTCTTTTGTGCTCTCTCTCCCCCTCTCTTTTGCGCTCTCTCCCCCCTCTCTTTTGCGCTCTCTCTCTCCCCTCTCTTTCGCGCTCTCTCTCTCCCATCTCTTTTGCGCTCTCTCTCTCCCCTCTTTTTTGCGCTCTCTCTCTCCCTTCTCTTTCCCGCTCTCTCTCTCCCCTCTCTTTCGTGCTCTCTCCCCTCTCTTTCACGCTCTCTCTCTCCCCTCTCTTTCGCGCTCTCTCTCCCCTCTCTTTTGCGCTCTCTCTCCCCCCTCTCTTTTGCGCTCTCTCTCCCCTCTTTTGCGCTCTCTCTCTCTCCCCTCTCTTTCGCGCTCTCTCTCCCCCCTCTCTTTTGCGCTCTCTCTCCCCCCTCTCTTTTGTGCTCTCTCCCCCTCTCTTTTGCGCTCTCTCCCACCCCTTGCTCGCTCTCTATCCCCCCTCTCTTTTGCTCTATTTCTCCCCTCTCTTTTGTGCTGTCTCTGTCTCTCCTCTCTCTTTTGTGCTGTCTCTGTCTCTCCTCTCTCTTTTGTGCTGTCTCTGTCTCTCCTCTCTCTTTTGTGCTGTCTCTGTCTCTCCTTTCTCTTTTGTGCTGCCTCTCCTCTCTCTTTTGTGCTGTCTTTCCTTTCTCTTTTGTGCTGTCTCTCCTCTATCTTTTGTGCTGTCTCTATCTCTCCTCTCTCTTTTGTGCTGTCTCTGTCTCTCCTCTCTCTTTTGTGCTGTCTCTGTCTCTCCTCTTTTGTGCTGTCTCTGTCTCTCCTCTCTCTTTTGTGCTGTCTTTGTCTCTCCTCTCTCTTTTGTGCTGTCTCTGTCTCTCCCCTCTCGTTTGTGCTGTCTCTGTCTCTCCTCTCTCTTTTGTGCTGTCTCTCCTCTCTCATTTGTGCTGTCTCTGTCTCTCCTCTCTCTTTTGTGCTGTCTCTGTCTCACCCCTCTCGTTTGTGCTGTCTCTGTCTCTCCTCTTTCTTTTGTGCTGTCTCTGTCCTCTCTCTTTTGTGCTGTCTCTGTCTCTCCCCCATCTCTTTATCCCCCATCTTCTGCTCTGTTTTGGCAGTTGACCCCGCCCATGATGCACCCGCTGGCCACGCCCATGACACACCTGCCAGCCACGCCCACGGCACACCCGCCAGCCATGCCCACGACGCACCCGTTGGCCACGCACCCGCCGGCCACGCCCACTCCACCACACACTGACTCTGACGCCAGATGCCAGGTCAGTCGGAAAGGCCAGGTGTGTTTGTCCGCGCGCGCAGTCTCTACTGCGCATGACAGCTTCAGACAAACACACTTGGCTTTTTATAATATAGGATTCCCCAGTTTTGCACAACCAACACAGTTATATTAATATAATTTTTACCTCTGTGATTACCTTGTATCTAAGAACCTTCTTCAAGCCCCCTGATCACATGACTGTGACTGTTTATTATCTATTGTCTTGCAGTTAGCATTGTTTTGTGCTAAATCTTAAATAACCCCCTGTGCCTGTACACAGTGTTAGCTATATGGCCCACGTGTACTTTTAGTCTCTTTGTGTTGAAAAGAGATTTAAAAAGCATGTGATAAAAGGCAGCCCTCAAAGGCTTAGAAATTAGCATATGAGCCTACCTATGTTTAGTTTAAACTAAGAATACCAAGAGAAAAAAGCACATTTGATGATAAAAGTAAATTGGAAAGTTGATTAAAATGACATGTCCTATCTGAATAATGAAAGTATAATTTTTACTAGACTGTCCCTTTAACCGATGCACAAACAACATTAAGGCCTGATCTGACACGTGAATGTGCTGTAACATTAAGCCCGTCCTGGCCTTATTCCGGGATGGACCCACCAACTCCCCTACTCTAAGCACCCCAAAAAATGTAAGAGCAAAGGCACATCAAAACAATTCAGCTTCAAACTTTGAACCACACACCTTATCAAGTACTGCTACCAATCTGCCTAGGTGCTGCGCTGTAACAGGCTCCCTCTGATCTATCACTTTGGGTTTCAACCTACCCCAACCCTTCAATGCCTGTCTCACCAAAAAGGAGCTTCCAAAGTCACTGAAACCATAAAGAAGGTCAAGGCAGCTACACGCCTAGGCGCAACCCCAGCATACACTCCCCTGAGCATGCAGACTAAGCAGCCAATCAACCACTAATACCTGCGTACCTTCTGATGCTGACTTTTGATGCGACTGTAAGTCTGCCATATCGTGGGAGCCAAGGATGCTCGCACCAGAGGAAAAACTGCCATTAAAGACCTGCTACCTGCCAAATAGAGAACGGACATGGCAAACCATCAGCCTCAGCCAATGGAACCAAGTGCCTAAACTGCTCCCACTGGAACCTCGAAAGGGCATCAGCTATGACGTTATTTACCCCTGGCATGTGCCGTGCCTCAAACTGGAAATTGAGCTGCATGCACCTCAGTACTAGATGTCTCAGGTAAGACACCACAACTGGAGAAGACACTGACAGCCGGTTCACTGCGTAGACCATGCTGAGGTTATCGGACCAAATGAGTACTGCGCAATTGCGAAGTTTTGAACCCCACAGTTCCACGGCCACTACTATTGGAAATAGCTCTAGCAAAGTGAGATTCCTAACCAGCCCTGCCACCACACACGTTGGCGGCCATGACTCCACACTCCATGCACCCTCTAAATAGGCTCCATAACCAGATGCCCCAGCTGCATCCGTAAACAAATGAAACGCCTGGATAGATACAAAAGACTCCCTCCACATCAAGACCCCATTAAAATGCGTTAATAATTGCTCTCAAACTGGTAGGTCCTCCCACATTGTGCCTGAAATCCGGACTCTCTTTCTGCGAGCCGAACCCCCCTTTAGGAGACCTTCCAGCCGTCTATCAAAAAACACTCTGCCCATCGGTATAATCCGTCAAGCAAAGTTCAGATGGCCCAGCATTGATTGTATTTCAGTAAGCGTAACTTGAAGCCCCAAGCTGCCCCTTTTACCACCTCAAACAAGCGAACCACTTTGTCATGTGGCAACAGAGATAGCCTTGCAACCATGTCAATTTCAATACCGAGAAACACTAGCTTTGTACAAGGTCCCTCGGATTTTCCTCTGCCAGCGGTACCCCAAAATACTGCATCAGAGATTGCATAACCGCCATCAACCGAGCACACTCCCCAGTCCCCTGACCACTAACCAACAAGAAATAATTGAGGTAGTGTGCTATAAGACCGCCCCCAGCTGCAGTAGCTACCGCCTAGTGCAAAAACAAACTAAACAGCTCGAAAAAGGCACACGATATGGAGCACCCCATAGGGAGGCATTTGTCCACATAATACCCACCTTCGAAATGAAAGCCCATTAGCCTGTAAGATTACGGATGAATGGGAAGTAAGTGAAAGGCTTCGCCAGTAATGATCCGTAACCTGCCCTCCTGACTAAGTCTAGGGCCTCATCGAAGGATTGATACTTGACCGAGCTAGCTGCCGGATCAATCACATCCCCGGCTCCTTCTTCGGCATCACCCCCAGAGAGAACACCACCAAATCCTGAACCGGGGACACCCGGAATGGACTCGCTATTCACCCTAAAGCCAGCTCCTTGGCCAACTTATCCCTGACTACCCCCGGAAACTGGTATGTGGACTAAAGATTCCTGTGCGTGGTTGACCCACCACTTCCCTGGTCACTGGAATCCTAAACCCATCCCTAATTCCTTCTTCCAGAATGCTAGCGGCTACCCTATTCAGGTAAGCCTCCAGCCATGGCCGAAGAGCGGCCAGGTTCAGCGGTGTGGGAGCCCATACCAGCAGCCACTCCTCTCCCTGCTCCCCTGCCCGCTCCACCGCCCTGCTTCCGCTGGCATTCAAGTGCTGGGTGTGGCCCCCTGCAGTATAAGCAGAGGGGCCACACACCCCTTTATCACACTGTCATTAAACTGCCAACATTCCCGCCCTTTCTTACGAAATCCACCAGGCACCGTCTGTCCTAACCCTTAAGGCACAGTACCACTTGGTGCTGGTCTCTCCATACCCAGGCTAGTCCAAAGGTCTGCATCCTTCAGCGCAAATGAGTATGGGGTTCCCTGACATCTTCCTACAGAACTCTGAATCGTACGTTCGCCATGCCCGCTCTGAATATTTCTTGTAAATCTGCTCAATTATGTCCGTATATTTCAGGACATACAAAGCTCTGCTAGGCCATTGCTCAATATAGCATGACACCAACACCTTAAAGCATCGACGCCACTCATCAAATGTTTCCGGCCACTTAACTTTCTTAAGGCCAGTACCGTGCTCGCTATGTTCTTTGTCCCTGTAAGCCTTCATGGAGAGCTCAAACACGTTAACGTACCTGCCCTCCCTGATCTTGGCTACTGTCTTTAGTTTTAAAAGGGCGTGCAATGAATGTACCATGCAAAGGTACGTATCCCCATGCACTGCCGCTTTCCTAGCTGACACCCCTGCGTCTGTTCCTGGATTCCACCCCCACCCACTGGTAACACCTGGGTAGAAGGCAGCGCCACCCCCAAAACTGCCACACTACTAACCTGCCCTACACTGGCCTGCTGACCCCCAGCCTGAAATGCAAGCATGTGCTTCATCATCCTGTACATCCTAAGCTGTCCCTTACTGTGAAGACCTAGCATGCACTCGCCCTCTGAGTCTGAGTCACTGCTATCTAGCCCTATCGTGTGTGTAACTGTGTGCACAATCGGCTCACCTGCTCCAGCAGGCCCCAGCTGACTCCCAGGGGTCTCTGACGGACCCGGTCCCATCCTAAGGTTCCCATGCCTTTACCAGAACTGCCCTGTGATTCCATCGCCTGCACCTGCGAAGGTGATAAAAAAGAAATGGGAGCACCCAATGCACTGGCCCCAGTACCACTCACATGTCCACACACCCTCACCATGCTCCCCCTTCCGGCCGACATATCCATCATCTGAACCCCAGCCATCAAAACTGGAGCAGAATGTCCCCCACTAGCTTCGCACATGCACTGACCACTTGCGCTACTCATGCGCCTGGACCCCTGCAGGTTCTGACCGGGCACAGCCTGCGTCGATCCTTGCTGCCCCCTGCCCCCCCTCCCCAATACTCCCCACAGTCTCATTGCGCACATCACTCCTACCTGCCCTAAGCGCCCCAACTTGTGAGCCATGTGCACCCACTCCCATCCCTTCCCCTATGCTAATAGCTTTGCCCCTTCCAGCCCCCTGCTTCCCAGACACACCCCCAGCTTGCTTCCTTGCCTATACTCTGAGGACCTGAGCCGCACCCCTTACCGCTCGCGAAACTGCTCTCTACTGAGACCGGGCGCCCCTTTCTCACCTGCTGCTCTTTTAACTGAAGGGGAGCTGCTTCCCGCTCCGGAATCCTCTGCTCTATTTTCCTGCACGCTGCCCTGCCCCCTTGGAAAGCGCCAGTTTTATGGAATGATATCACCCGCCGAACCGGAAGTGACTGCACAGTAAGCGACGCAAGAAGTTCCGGCTGCCTCTACGCCCTGGCTTGCTACTGCACCACTGGGCCTAACTTCCGCTGCCTAACTTCCGCTACATGTTTAAACAACTTTCCAGTTTACTTTTATTATCAACTTTGCGTCTTTCTTTTTTGTATTCTTTATTGAAGGATCAGCAATTCACACCTGGGAGCTAAAATTGCATGCTGCTCTATCTGAATCATGAAAGAAACATTTTGGGTTTCATGCCCTTCCCAGTAGAAAAGGCCATGAGAAATGCAACCTGAGCATACGTTTGTAAGCAACTTTTCATTTTATTTCTATTATCAATATTGCTTCATTATCTTGGTATCCTTTGTTGCAAGTGCAGCAATGCACTTCTTGGAGGGAGCTAGCTGAACACACTGTAAAGTCATTGAGAAGAGGCATATACGTGCAGCCACCAATCGTCTGCTAGGCCCCTCCCCGCTTCTGAGCCTCAGCCTACCTGTAGGTATGCTTTTTCAACAAAGGATACCAATAAAAAGATGCAAATTATTTAATAAATGAAAAAAAATTGTTTCATGCCCCTTTAAGAATAGACACTTTCAGTTTAGTAAGTATACTAGTAGTACTAGTTAGTAACCTGTACCTTTAAGTAAACTTTTTAGTTTTACCAAAAATGCGGTGAACAAAAATTAGGTTTATAAATAAAAGCATAAGTATAAAGGGATAGGGAAGTCAAAATTAAACTTGCAAGAATCAGACAGCGGATGCAATTTTAAGATACTTTTAAAATCACTTCTATTTTCAAATGTGCTTTGTTCTCTTAGTGTCCATTGTTGAAAATGAATATCCTACACTAGTAGGGGCTAGCTGGTGATTAATGCCTGCATAAATTTGTCTCTTGTGATTGGCTATTTGGCTAACTAGTGGCTAGATTTAGAGTTGGGCGGTAGCCGTGAAAACCAGCGTTAGAGGCTCCTAACGCTGGTTTTGGGCTACCGCCGGTATTTAGAGTCAGTCAGGAAAGGGTCTAACGCTCACATTCCAGCCGCGACTTTTCCATACCGCAGATCCCCTTACGTCAATTGCGTATCCTATCTTTTCAATGGGATCTTTCTAACGCCGGTATTTAGAGTCGTGGCTGAAGTGAGCATTAGAAATCTAACGACAAAACTCCAGCCGCAGAAAAAAGTCAGTAGTTAAGAGCTTTCTGGGCTAACGCCGGTTTATAAAGCTCTTAACTACTGTGCTCTAAAGTACACTAACACCCATAAACTACCTATGTACCCCTAAACCGAGGTCCCCCCACATCGCCGCCACTCTATTAAATTTTTTTAACCCCTAATCTGCCGACCGCACTCCGCTGCCACCTACGTTATCCCTATGAACCCCTAATCTGCTGCCCCTAACACCGCCGACCCCTATATTATATTTATTAACCCCTAATATACCGCCCCCAACGTCGCCGCTACCTACCTACACTTATTAACCCCTAATCTGCCGAACGGACCGCGCCGCTATTATAATAAAGTTATTAACCCCTAATCCGCCTCACTCCCGCCTCAATAACCCTATAATAAATAGTATTAACCCCTAATCTGCCCTCCCTAACATCGCCGACACCTAACTTCAAGTATTAACCCCTAATCTGCCGATCGGAGCTCACCGCTACTCTAATAAATTTTTTAACCCCTAAAGCTAATTCTAACCCTAACCCTAACACCCCCCTAAATTAAATATAATTTTATTCTAACGAAATAAATTAACTCTTATTAAATAACTTATTCCTATTTAAAGCTAAATACTTACCTGTAAAATAAACCCTAATATAGCTACAATATAAATTATAATTATATTGTAGCTATTTTAGGATTAATATTAATTTTACAGGCAACTTTGTATTTATTTTAACCAGGTACAATAGCTATTAAATAGTTAATAACTATTTAATAGTTACCTAGTTAAAATAATTACAAAATTACCTGTAAAATAAATCCTAACCTAAGTTACAATTAAACCTAACACTACACTATCAATAAATTGATTAAATAAACTACCTACAATTATCTACAATTAAACCTAACACTACACTATCAATAAATTAATTAAATACAATACCTACAAATAAATACAATTAAATAAACTAACTAAAGTACAAAAAATAAAAAAGAACTAAGTTACCAGCCCTTAAAAGGGCCCTTTGCGGGGCATGCCCCAAAGAATTCAGCTCTTTTGCCTGTAAAAAAAAACCATACAATACCCCCCCCCCACATTACAACCCACCACCCACATACCCCTAATCTAACCCAAACCCCCCTTAAATAAACCTAACACTAAGCCCCTGAAGATCTCCCTACCTTGTCTTCACCATGCCAGGTTCACCGATCGGTCCAGAAGAGGGTCCGAAGTCTTGATCCAAGCCCAAGCAGGGGGCTGAAGAGTGACGTCCATCCTCGGGCTGAAGTCTGGATCCAAGCGGCGGCTGAAGAAATCCATCATCGGGCTGAAGTCTTGATCCAAGCGGGCGCTGAAGAAGTCCATCATCGGGATGAAGTCTTCTATGAAGCAGCATCTTCAATCTTCTTTCTTCCGGAGCCATCATCTTCCAGCTGACGCGGAACATCCTCTTCTACTGACGCCTACTCGCCGAATGACGGTTCCTTTAAATGACGTCATCCAAGATGGCGTCCGTCGAATTCCGATTGGCTGATAGGATTCTATCAGCCAATCGGAATTAAGGTAGGAAAATTCTGATTGACCGATCGGTGAACCTGGCATGGTGAAGACAAGGTAGGGAGATCTTCAGGGGCTTAGTGTTAGGTTTATTTAAGGGGGGTTTGGGTTAGATTAGGGGTATGTGGGTGGTGGGTTGTAATGTGGGGGGGGGGTATTGTATGGGGTTTTTTTACAGGCAAAAGAGCTGAATTCTTTGGGGCATGCCCCGCAAAGGGCCCTTTTAAGGGCTGGTAAGGTAAAAGAGCTTTGAACTTTTGTAATTTAAAATAGGGTAGGGCATTTTTTTTATTTTGGGGGTCTTTGTTATTTTATGTTTAAATATTTTTATTAAGTTTTTTCCAATATAAATATAACAAGTGAACTGTTACAAAAGGCAAGTACATCAAAACCCCAGTAAGTGGGGGGTAGCTTGTATCACATGTTCATATGAATGTCTCTCAATATAACGTAGAAAAAGGGAAAGGAAAAATAAAAATAAAAAGAAGGAATGGGAAAGGGAAGGGAGTTGCCCTGAGGTTTCAAAGAAGGTTAAAATTAAGTAACATATGGGCAGGATTGGACACATATCTATAAATCAGAGATAAAGACAGAAAAAAATAATAAAAAAAAATAAACTTCAAAAGTAGTGGGGGGGGGGAGAACAGGTTTTGTACTCACATCACAGTAATATGTAACACTATCATATATCTCATTTTACAAAAAAAAAGAAGCATTTAGAAATTATTCTGTGGAAACTGCTTAGTTCCTCTCGAGCCAACACACCACTGCTATTGTATATATGTTTTCTATCGATCTAACACCCAAATCAAGCCTCCACGCTATATAGTGGTTAAGTGGTAGTGGAGTTATTTAGGACCCAATAGAACCACACCTTCTCAAATGACTCTCTGGTATTCATGATCCATGAGGCAGACTCGTACATTCTAAACATGTTATTTATTTTATTCCTAACCTCCATCCATGTTGGTACCCCCGTTTTCCAGTATTATGCTATTGCTATTCTTGTGGTCGTGCATAAAATTCTAATAAAGGCATTAATTTCTTTATTATATTTTTTAAAACCTGTGTGTAATAAAGCTTGAGAAATATTAAGCTATATCCCTTCCCCCAGGATCAAGCTAAGTAGAGTAGAAAGGGAATGCCATACCTGTTTTACTCCATCACAGTCCCACCACATATGTCTAAAGGTGCCTATATTCCCACATCCCCTGTAGCATAGATTGGATGCCGCCTGTGACATGTGAGAGGTAACATTTGGTGTCAGATACCAGCGAAATGCAATCTTGAGGGTATTTTCACGTAAATCTGCACTGATCAACCCTCTTCCCATGGAGCTAAATATATTCTCCCATGTATGTCTGTCATAAGTAACATTAATGTCATCTTCCCACCTGCGCATCAGAGTTGTTTTAGGGGCATTGTGGTCTTTCTGTATAGCAATATATAGTATAGAGATTGTATGTTTAGGTCTAGAGGTTTGTGAGTATATACTTTCCAGTGTGTCTTTGTTATTTTATTAGGGGGCTTAGAGTAGGTGTAATTAGTTTAAAATTGTTGTAATTTTTTTCTAATGTTTGTAAATATTTTTTTATTTTTTGTAACTTAGTTCTTTTTTATTTTTTGTACTTTAGTTAGTTTATTTAATTGTATTTATTTGTAGGAATTGTATTTAATTTATTTATTGATAGTGTAGTGTTAGGTTTAATTGTAGATAATTGTAGGTATTTTATTTAATTAATTTATTGATAGTGTAGTGTTAGGTTTAATTGTAACTTAGGTTAGGATTTATTTTACAGGTAATTTTGTACTTATTTTAACTAGGTAACTATTAAATAGTTATTAACTATTTAATAGCTATTGTACCTGGTTAAAATAATTACAAAGTTGCCTGTAAAATAAATATTAATCCTAAAATAGCTACAATATAATTATAATTTATATTGTAGTTATATTAGGGTTTATTTTACAGGTAAGTATTAAGCTTTAAATAGGAATAATTTATTTAATAAGAGTTAATTTATTTCGTTAGATTTAAATTATATTTAATTTAGGGGGGTGTTAGGGTTAAAGTTAGACTTAGCTTTAGGGGTTAATAAATTTATTAGAGTAGCGGTGAGCTCCTGTCGGCAGATTAGGGGTTAATACTTGAAGTTAGGTGTCGCCAATGTTAGGGAGGGCAGATTAGGGGTTAATACTATTTATTATAGGGTTATTGAGGCGGGAGTGAGGCGGATTAGGGGTTAATACATTTATTATAGTAGCGGTCCGGTCGGCAGATTAGGGGTTAATAAGTGTAGTTAGGTGGAGGCGACGTTGGGGGCGGCAGATTAGGGGTTAATAAATATAATATAGGGGTCGGCGATGTTAGGGCAGCAGATTAGGGGTACATAGGGATAATGTAGGTGGCGGGGGTGTACGGAGCGGCAGATTAGGGGTTAAAAATAATATGCAGGGGTCAGCGATAGCGGGGGCGGCAGATTAGGGGTTAATAAGTGTAAGGTTAGGGGTGTTTAGACTCGGGGTTCATGTTAGAGTGTTAGGTGCAGACGTAGGAAGTGTTTCCCCATAGGAAACAATGGGGCTGCGTTAGGAGCTGAACGCTGCTTTTTTGCAGGTGTTAGGTTTTTTTTCAGCTCAAACAGCCCCATTGTTTTCTATGGGGGAATCGTGCACGAGCACATTTTTGAAGCTGGCCGCGTCCGTAAGCACCGCTGGTATCGAGAGTTGAAGTGGCGGTAAATTATGCTCTACGCTCCTTTTTTGGAGCCTAACGCAGCCATTCTGTGAACTCTAAATACCAGCGGTATTTAAAAGCTGCGGCCAGAAAAAAGCACGCGTAGCTAACGCACCCCTTTTAACGCAAAACTCCAAATCTAGGCGTAGATGTTTTCAGCTATCTGCAGTAGTGCAATGTTGTTTCTTTACCAAAAGATAACAAGAGAATTAAGCATATTTGATTATAAAAGTACATTTAAAAGTTGTTTAAAGGGATACTAAACCCAAATTTTTTATTTAATGATTTGGACAGAGCATGCAATTTTAAGCAACTTTCCAATTTACTCCTATTATAAAAATGTATTTGTTCTCTTGCTATCTTTATTTGAAAAAGCAGAAATGTAGGGTTAAGAGCATGCCCATTTTTGGGTAGCGCTTGCTGATTGGTGGCTAAATGTATCAACCAATCAGCATGTCCTACACAGGTGCTTAACCATAAATGGGCCGACTCCTAAGCATATACTCCTGTTTTTTAAATAAAGATGCCAAGAGAACGAAGAAAAAATGATAATAGGGGTAAATTAGAAAGTTGCTTAAAATTATATACTCTATCTGAATCATTAAAGGGACAGTCTAGTCAAAATTAAACTTTCCTGATTCATATAGGGTATGCAATTTTAAACAACTTTCCAATTTACTTTTATCATCAAATTTTCTTTGTTCCCTTGCTGGTATTTTTTAAAAGCTAAACCTAGGAAGGCTCAAACTGATTTCTAAACCGTTGAAAACCGCCTCCTAGCTCAGAGCATTTTGAAAGTTTTTCACAGTTAGACAGTACTAGTTCATGTGTGTCATATAGATAACATTGTGCTCACTCCCGTGAAGTTATTTCGGAGTCTGCACTGATTGGCTAAACTGCATGTCTGTCAAAAGCACTGAGATAGGGGGGCAGTCTGCAGAGGCTTTAGATACAAGGTAATCACAGAGGTAATACGTGTATTAATATAACAGTGTTGGTTATGTAAAACTGGTGAATGGTTAATAAAGGGACTATCTATCTTTTTAAATAATAAAAATTCTGGTGTAGACTGTCCCTTTAAAGAAAAAAAAATGGGTTTAGTATCCCTTTAAAATGGTATGTTGTATCCTAATTATGAAGGAAATTTTGGGGGTTTCCTGTCCCTTTAAGAATTGCATAAAATTATAAAATTAAAGCTAATATAACTGATTACAGCTTCAGATAAAGAAAAATGGCAAAAATCTGCACTGTAGCTCAAAACTAATATTTTAGTTGGATTCGAAAATTTCAAACTAAATTAGTTTGAAAAGAACACAAACATGAATAGAAATGAACTAAAACAAAATTGTAAAATTAACCGAAAAGAACATTTCAGACTAAATTATTTTTTTCCAAGTGCACATGTGTAGAGATATGTGTATTATACATAAACAGTATCATATATATATATATATATATATATATATATATATATATATATATATATATATATATATATAAATATTTAATAATAAAAAGTGCATTATTTTCTATGTGGAGAACATAAGAATGCAAAATATGCAATTTGTACAACATGTTTCGGTTAGTGCACATGAAAATGTAGTAATCGCTAGGCACATTATTGAAATATTACCTATAAAGCATTAAAAAATATTGATAAATAGTTATTAAAAATGTTTAAACATACTGTAAAATATTCTAAATAATTTGTTGAATATATCTATCTATTTAGAGTATGTTGAATGATTTTTAATAATTATTAATATTTTTTTATATATAATATTTTAATAACACGCAGAGGCCTAGATTTAGAGTTCGGCGGTAGCCGTCAAAACCAGCGTTAGAGGCTCCTAACGCTGGTTTTGGCCGCCCGCTGGTATTTGGAGTCAGTGATTAAAGGGTCTAACGCTCACTTTGCAGCCGCGACTTTTCCATACCGCAGATCCCCCTACGCCATTTGCGTAGCCTATCTTTTCAATGGGATCTTCCTAACGCCGGTATTTAGAGTCGTTTCTGAAGTGAGCGTTAGAGCTCTAACGACAAAATTCCAGCCGCCTGAAAATAGCAGGAGTTAAGAGCTTTATGGCTAACGCCGGTTTATAAAGCTCTTAACTACTGTACCCTAAAGTACACTAACACCCATAAACTACCTATGTACCCCTAAACCGAGCTCCCCCCACATCGCCGACACTCGATTAAAATTTTTAACCCCTAATCTGCCGACCGCCACCTACGTTATACTTATGTACCCCTAATCTGCCCCCCACAACATCGCCGCCAGCTACTTAAAATAATTAACCCCTAATCTTCCGACCGCAAAGCGCCGCCACCTACGTTATCCCTATGTACCCCTAATCTGCTGCCCCTAACACCGCCGACCCCTATATTATATTTATTAACCCCTAATCTGCCCCCCTCAACGTCGCCGACACCTACCTACACTTATTAACCCCTAATCTGCCGAGCGGACCTGAGCGCTACTATAATAAAGTTATTAACCCCTAATCCGCCTCACTAACCCTATCATAAATAGTATTAACCCCCTAATCTGCCCTCCCTAACATCGTCGACACCTAACTTCAATTATTAACCCCTAATCTGACGACCGGAGCTCACCGCTATTCTAATAAATTGATTAACCCCTAAAGCTAAGTCTAACCCTAACACTAACACCCCCCTAACTTAAATATAATTTACATCTAACGAAATAAATTAACTCTTATTAAATAAATTATTCCTATTTAAAGCTAAATACTTACCTGTAAAATAAATCCTAATATAGCTACAATATAAATTATAATTATATTATAGCTATTTTAGGATTAATATTTATTTTACAGGCAACTTTGTAATTATTTTAACCAGGTACAATAGCTATTAAATAGTTAAGAACTATTTAATAGCTAAAATAGTTAAAATAATAACAAATTTACCTGTAAAATAAATCCTAACCTAAGTTACAAATAAACCTAACACTACCCTATCAATAAAATAATTAAATAAACTACCTACAATTACCTACAATTAACCTAACACTACACTATCAATAAATTAATTAAACACAATTCCTACAAATAAATACAATTAAATAAACTAGCTAAAGTACAAAAAATAAAAAAGAACTAAGTTACAGAAAATAAAAAAATATTTACAAACATAAGAAAAATATTACAACAATTTTAAACTAATTACACCTACTCTAATCCCCCTAATAAAATAACAAAGCCCCCCAAAATAAAAAATTCCCTACCCTATTCTAAATTAAAAAAGTTACAAGCTCTTTTACCTTACCAGCCCTGAACAGGGCCCTTTGCGGGGCATGCCCCAAGAAGTTCAGCTCTTTTGCCTGTAAAACAAAACATACAATACCCCCCCCCAACATTACAACCCACCACCCACATACCCCTAATCTAACCCAAACCCCCCTTAAATAAACCTAACACTAAGCCCCTGAAGATCTTCCTACCTTGTCTTCACCATCCAGGTATCACCGATCGGTCCTGGCTCCAAGATCTTCATCCAACCCAAGCGGGGGCTAGACATCCACTGAAGAAGTCCAGAAGAGGGTCCAAAGTCTTCCTCCTATCCGGCAAGAAGAGGACATCCGGACCGGCAAACATCTTCTCCAAGCGGCATCTTCGATCTTCTTCCATCCGGTGCGGAGCGGGTCCATGTTGAAGCAGGCGACGCGGATCCATCCTCTTCTTCCGATGTCTCCCGACGAATGACGGTTCCTTTAAGGGACGTCATCCAAGATGGCGTCCCTCGAATTCCGATTGGCTGATAGGATTCTATCAGCCAATCGGAATTAAGGTAGGAATATTCTGATTGGCTGATGAAATCAGCCAATCAGAATCTAGTTCAATCCGATTGGCCGATCCAATCAGCCAATCAGATTGAGCTCGCATTCTATTGGCTGATCGGAACAGCCAATAGAATGCAAGCTCAATCTGATTGGCTGATTGGATCAGCCAATCGGATTGAACTTGATTCTGATTGGCTGATTCCATCAGCCAATCAGAAAATTCCTACCTTAATTCCGATTGGCTGATAGAATCCTATCAGCCAATCGGAATTCGAGGGACGCCATCTTGGATGACGTCCCTTAAAGGAACCGTCATTCGTCGGGAGACATCGGAAGAAGAGGATGGATCCGCGTCGCATGCTTCAACATGGACCCGCTCCGCACCGGATGGAAGAAGATCGAAGATGCCGCTTGGAGAAGATGTTTGCCGGTCCGGATGTCCTCTTCTTGCCGGATAGGAGGAAGACTTTGGACCCTCTTCTGGACTTCTTCAGTGGATGTCTAGCCCCCGCTTGGGTTGGATGAAGATCTTGGAGCCAGGACCGATCGGTGATACCTGGATGGTGAAGACAAGGTAGGAAGATCTTCAGGGGATTAGTGTTAGGTTTATTTAAGGGGGGTTTGGGTTAGATTAGGGGTATGTGGGTGGTGGGTTGTAATGTTGGGGGGGGGTATTGTATGTTTTCTTTTACAGGCAAAAGAGCTGAACTTCTTGGGGCATGCCCCGCAAAGGGCCCTGTTCAGGGCTGGTAAGGTAAAAGAGCTTGTAACTTTTTAAATTTAGAATAGGGTAGGGAATTTTTTATTTTGGGGGGCTTTGTTATTTTATTAGGGGGATTAGAGTAGGTGTAATTAGTTTAAAATTGTTGTAATATTTTTCTTATGTTTGTAAATATTTTTTTATTTTCTGTAACTTAGTTCTTTTTTATTTTTTGTACTTTAGCTAGTTTATTTAATTGTATTTATTTGTAGGAATTGTGTTTAATTAATTTATTGATAGTGTAGTGTTAGGTTAATTGTAGGTAATTGTAGGTAGTTTATTTAATTATTTTATTGATAGGGTAGTGTTAGGTTTATTTGTAACTTAGGTTAGGATTTATTTTACAGGTAAATTTGTTATTATTTTAACTATTTTAGCTATTAAATAGTTCTTAACTATTTAATAGCTATTGTACCTGGTTAAAATAATTACAAAGTTGCCTGTAAAATAAATATTAATCCTAAAATAGCTACAATGTAATTATAATTTATATTGTAGCTATATTAGGATTTATTTTACAGGTAAGTATTTAGCTTTAAATAGGAATTATTTATTTAATAAGAGTTAATTAATTTCGTTAGATGTAAATTATATTTAACTTAGGGGGGTGTTAGTGTTAGGGTTAGACTTAGCTTTAGGGGTTAATACATTTATTAGAATAGCGGTGAGCTCCGATCGGAAGATTAGGGGTTAATAAATATAATATAGGGGTCGGCGATGTTAGGGCAGCAGATTAGGGGTACATAGGGATAACGTAGGTTGCGGCGGTTTACGGAGCGGCAGATTAGGGGTTAAAAGTGTAATGCAGGGGTCAGCGATAGCGGGAGTGGCAGATTAGGGGTTAATAAGTGTAAGGTTAGGGGTGTTTAGACTCGGGGTACATGTTAGAGTGTTAGGTGCAGACGTAGGAAGTGTTTTCCCATAGGAAACAATGGGGCTGCGTTAGGAGCTGAACGCTGCTTTTTTGCAGGTGTTAGGTTTTTTTTCAGCTCAAACAGCCCCATTGTTTCCTATGGGAGAATCGTGCACGAGCACGTTTTTGATGCCGGCCGCGTCCGTAAGCAACTCTGGTATCGAGAGTTGCATTTGCGGTAAAAATGCCCTACGCTCCTTTTTTGGAGCCTAACGCAGCATTTGTTTGAACTCTCGATACCAGAGTTAAATTTATGGTGCGGCCAGAAAAAAGCCCGCGGAGCGTTAACAGCCCTTTTACCGCCGAACTCTAAATCTAGGCCCTAGAGATTACTAAATTTTTATGTGTGCTAGCCCGACTGCATTAGAGCTAAATTGCAAAACATGATGTGTGTAACACATATTTTACATTGCTATGTTCTTCACATAGAAAATAATATATATATATATAATCTGATACTGTTCATGTATAATACATATCCATACCTATCTATCTATACGAATAGACATACAGGTATATATAGAAATGTGTATTTACAATAAAAAGGACATTATCCTGTAAGTGAAGAACATTGGAATGTGAACATTTATATTTCATATTGGGTTAGCCCACTTGAATAAATGCAATCGGTTTTGCGTGCGAGTATGGTTATTAGTTGTTTTTTTTCAGATTTTCGTGCTCTATTGAAGATGGGAGAATATGTTAACAAGTCCAACTCCTTGCACGCTTTGGGTTTTCGCTTGCGTGGAAACTTTTTACTTTCAATATATAATATGAGCGCAACTGGACACTCGCAAAAAACCTCTGTCTAGTAAAGTTAACATGTGAGGGGGAGTGATAAACTGCACTCCACTTGTAAGCCCTTTGTGTGATACTGTGCATATGTGGAATAAATCACTATACTGGCTACATGGTGGGAAAATTGCTGCACTGTGTACTTTTGCTATGGGGTTAAATAACTGCATTAGGTTAGGAACTGGAGCTACATTATTAAATCATTATTAAATCAGTTTACTAGGTTGGTAAATGGCTATACAATATGAGCTTGATTACAAGTGAAGTGCTAAATATTTTTTTGTTTGTGCGCAAACACCGGTAAAAGTAATCTTTTAACACTGGTGGGTTACAAGTGGAAAATAAATTGTTTTTGTGTGAATGAAACCCAAAGTGCGATAACATCTGGACTTCAAATATTGCAACTGCATTAAATTGTTCTCCCCATAGACTTGGAGTGGGTTGAAGAAAAAACCTAACACATCGCTTGCGCACTAAATCGACACTGCATTAGACCCCGCTAAACCCAAAGGTAGTTACAAATATTTTACATTCCAATGAACTTCACATAGAAGAAAATGTTCTTTTTTATGTTTAAATATATATTTATATATATATATATATATATATGATTACTTTTTTGTAAAATATATATCTATACTTATATGTCTATAAGAGTATTTACAGGTATAAATGCATACAGATATATATAGATATATATAAAATAACAAAGAACATTTTATTTTAAGTGAAGAGCATTGGAATGTAAAATATTTACTGAAAAAACATTTAAAAACAAAATAAAATATTAAAAAAATTATCTTTCTCTTACTTGGTGTATTCAGTCCACGGATTCATCCTTACTTGTGGGATATTCTCAATCCCTACAGGAAGTGGCAAAGTGAGCACACAGCAAAGCTCTCCATACAGGCTCTGCCCCCCCCCCCCAGTTATTCTCTTTGCCGCTCTAACAAGTAGCATCTCCACGGGAGGGTAAAGAGTTTGTGGTGTTAGATTTGTAGTTTTTATTTCTTCAATCAAGAGTTTGTTATTTTTAAATAGTGCCGGTTTGTACTATTTACTCTGAAGCAGAAAGTGATGAAGATTTCTGCTGAGAGGAAAAAGATTTTAGCATGTTGTAACTAAAATCCATTGCTGTTCCCACACAGGACTGTTGAGTACCGGAGAACTTCAGTTGGGGGGAACAGTTTGCAGGCTTATACTGCTTAAGGTATGTTTAGTCATTTTTTCTAACAAGACTTGGTAGTGCTAGAAGACTGACAGAAATCCCATGAGGGAAGGTAAGCCATTTTCTGAGACACAGTATAGAATGATGGCTTCAGTTAAGGACTTTAATACTGACAGACACTGTGATGGGCTAAATCGATTACTTTATTAAGGTAATCTTATATTTATTAAGCGTTTTAGACGTTGGAAACACTTTTTGGGGACTTTTTTACTCCTGGCATTTTGTAAGACAGCTAATCTGACTCAGAAAGGCCCCATAACTCTGGATTAATGAAGGAGGGGGCCTCATTTTCGCGCCTCAATTGCGCAGTTGATTTGCAACACAGCTCCATGCAGCTTCATGTGCAGAGCCTTAAGAGTACAGGAGGACTTCAGGGAGGCTTAATTTACACCTGCAAATAACCCTAAAGGAAGGTAAAGCCACAGCAAAGACTGTGGCATCGTACTGTAGTGGGTTAAACCGGGTGTTTACTTCATTTTGCTCCTGTTTGGGCATTAAGGGGTTAATTGATTTGAAAATTTGTGTGCAATCATTTCAAAGCATTAGGATCATGTGGTGAAAATTTCATTAAGATCGGATGTTTTTTGATGATTTGGTAAAAAGGTGTGTGCTTTTTATTATTTAAAGAGACAGTAACGTTTTTTCAAAAAGTATTTTTTTCAATATTTTAGTGTTGTCTGAGTCTGTCAAACATGTCTGAGCCTTCAGACAGACCTTGTTCTTTATGTTCAAAAGCCATGGCAGTACCCCCATTGCATTTATGTTTAAAGTGTGCCAAAACATCTAAGCATTTTAAAGATCATCCAGTGACAATTAAAAATGCTGCCCAAGATGATTCCTTAACGGAGGGTAATGAGGATAGTCCTTCTTCCTCCCCCCACGTGTCTACACCAGTTATGCCCGCGCAAGTGATGCCTAGTACCTCTAGCGCATTGGCCCCTATTACTTTACAACAATTAGCAGCAGTAATGGATAATTCCCTTGCAGCATTTTTATCCAAACTGCCAGTTTTTCCAAGAAAGCACGATAGCTCAGTTTTAAATACAGAGGATGAGCAATCTGAAGCTTTGGATAATTTATCTGTAGTACCCTCACAAAACTCAGAGGTAGCAGTGAGGGAAGGTCTGTCTGAGGGAGAAATTTCTGACACAGGAAAAGTTTCTCAGCAGGCAGAGTCAGATTCCTTAGCGTTTAAATTTAAGCTGGAACACCTCCGCGTCCTGCTTAAGGAGGTTTTAGCTACGCTGGATGATTGTGACCCCATGGTGGTCCCTGAAAAATTGTGTAAAATGGACAGATTTTTAGAGGTCCCTGTATACACTGAGGCATTTCCGATCCCAAAGAGGGTGGCGGATATTGTGACTAAGGAGTGGGAGAGACCAGGTGTACCCTTTGTTCCCCCACCTATCTTTAAGAAAATGTTCCCCATAAATGACCCTAGGCAGGACGCGTGGCAGACGGTCCCTAAGGTAGAGGGGGCTGTTTCAACACTTGCTAAACGTACAACTATACCAATAGAGGACAGTTGTGCTTTCAAAGATCCTATGGATAAAAAATTGGAAGGATTGCTGAAGAAAATTTTTGTTCAGCAAGGTTTTCTTCTTCAACCAATTGCCTGCATTATTCCGGTAACTACAGCTGCGGCTTTTTGGTTCGAAGCCTTGGAGGAGTCGCTCCAAAGGGAGACTTCATACGATGAGGTCATGGATAGAATTCATGCTCTAAAGCTGGCTAATTATTTTATCACTGATGCCGCTCTCCAATTAGCTAAGCTAGCGGCGAAAAATTCAGGTTTGCCATCATGGCGCGCAGAGCGCTTTGGCTCAAATCATGGTCGGCCGATGTGTCGTCCAAAACGAAAATGTTAAATATTCCCTTCAAGGGGAAGACCCTATTTGGCCCAGAGCTGAAAGAAATTATTTCGGATATCACTGGGGGAAAGGGCCATGCCCTTCCACAAGATAGGCCGTTTAAGGCCAAAAACAAGGCTAATTTTCGCTCCTTTCGCAACTTCAGGAGCGGACCTGCTGCAACCTCTGCTGCCGCAAAGCAAGATAACGCTTCACAGCCCAAAGCAACCTGGAAACCCTTGCAGGGCTGGAATAAGGGTAAACAGGCCAAGAAGCCTGCTCCTGCTACCAAGGCAGCATGAAGGGGTAGCCCCCGATCCGGGATCGGATTTAGTAGGGGGCAGACTTTCCCTCTTTGCTCAGGCTTGGGCAAGAGATGTTCCAGATCCCTGGGCATTAGAAATAGTTGCTCAGGGGTATCTTCTAGAATTCAAGGATTCTCCCCCCAAGGGGAAGGTTCCACATTTCTCGTTTGTCTTCAGACCAAACAAAGAAACAGGCGTTCTTACGCTGTGTAGAAGATCTACTAAAAATGGGAGTGATACACCCAGTTCCAATTGCAGAACAAGGACTGGGCTTTTACTCAAACCTGTTCGTAGTTCCCAAAAAGGAAGGAACTTTCAGGTCAATCCTGGATCTAAAAATTCTAAACAAATTCCTCAGAGTTCCGTCTTTCAAGATGGAAACCATTCGGACAATCTTGCCGATGATCCAGGAAGGTCAATATATGACTACCGTGGATCTAAAGGATGCGTACCTACATATTCCTATCCACAAAGATCACCATCAGTTCCTAAGGTTCGCCTTTCTGGACAAAAATTACCAGTTCATGGACCTTCCTTTCGGGTTGGCCACCGCTCCCAGAATTTTCACAAAGGTGTTAGGGTCCCTTCTAGCGGTACTAAGACCGCGGGGCATTGCAGTAGCACCTTACCTAGACGACATATTAATACAGGCGTCATCCTTTCACAGAGCCAAGGCTCATACGGACATCGTTCTGGCCTTTCTAAGGTCTCACGGGTGGAAGGTGAACGTAGAAAAGAGTTCTCTGTCCCCGCTCACAAGGGTTCCCTTTCTGGGAACACTAATAGACTCGGTAGAAATGAAAATCTTTCTGACAGAGGTCAGGAAGTCAAAACTGTTGAATACTTGCCAAGTTCTTCATTCCATTCCTCGGCCTTCCGTAGCTCAGTGCATGGAAGTAATTGGGTTAATGGTTGCGGCAATGGACGTAGTCCCTTTCGCCCGAATCCATCTCAGACCACTGCAGCTGTGCATGCTCAAACAGTGGAATGGAGATTACGCAGATTTGTCTCCTCAAATTCAAATGGATCAAAAACCAGAGACTCTCTTCTCTGGTGGTTGTCTCAAGATCACCTGTCTCAGGGAATGAGTTTCCGCAGACCGGAGTGGATCATTGTCACGACCGATGCCAGTCTGGTAGGCTGGGGTGCGGTCTGGAAGGCTCAGGGACTATGTTCTCGGGAAGAATATCTTCTCCCGATAAACATTTTGGAGCTGAGAGCGATATTCAATACGCTCCAGGCGTGGCCTCAACTAGCAGAGGCCAAATTCATCAGATTTCAGTTGGACAACATCACGACTGTAGCGTACATCAATCATCAGGGAGGAACAAAGAGTTCCCTGGCGATGAAGGAAGTATCCAAGATTATCAAATGGGTGGAGGATCACTCCTGCCATCTATCTGCAATTCACATCCCAGGGGTAGACAACTGGGAGGCGGATTTTCTAAGTCATCAGACTTTCCATCCGGGGGAGTGGGAACTCCACCCGGAGGTTTTTGCTCAGCTGACCCAGCTTTGGGGCATTCCAGAGTTGGATCTGATGGCGTCCCGTCAGAACACCAAACTTCCCCTTTACGGATCCAGATCCAGGGATCCCAAGGCGGCTTATGTCTTTCCACCGTTTCCTCTTCTCCCTCGGCTAATAGCCAGAATCAAACAGGAGAAGGCTTCAGTAATTCTGATAGCGCCTGCGTGGCCACGCAGGACTTGGTATGCAGACCTAGTGGACATGTCATCGGTCCCACCATGGAAACTGCCATCGAGGCAGGATCTTCTAATCCAAGGTCCTTTCAAGCATCCAAATCTAGTTTCTCTGCAACTGACTGCTTGGAGATTGAACGCTTAATCCTAGCTAAGCAGGGTTTCTCTGAATCAGTTATAGATACTCTGATACAGGCCAGAAAGACTGTCACCAGGAAAATTTACCATAAGATATGGCGGAAATATCTTTGTTGGTGTGAATCCAAGGGTTACTCGTGGAGTAAGGTTAGGATTCCAAGGATATTGTCTTTTCTCCAAGAAGGTTTGGAGAAAGGTCTGTCAGCTAGTTCCTTAAAGGGACAGATATCTGCTCTGTCTATTCTGTTACACAAGCGTCTGGCAGCTGTACCAGATGTTCAGACGTTTGCACAGGCCCTAGTTAGAATCAAGCCTGTCTACAGACCTGTGGCTCCTCCATGGAGTCTAAATTTAGTTCTTTCAGTTCTTCAAGGGGTTCCGTTTGAACCTTTGCATTCCATAGATATCAAGTTATTATCTTGGAAAGTTTTGTTTTTAGTAGCTATTTCTTCTGCTCGGAGAGTTTCAGAATTGTCTGCTTTACAGTGTGATTCACCCTATCTGGTGTTCCATGCAGATAAGGTTGTTTTGCGTATTAAACCTGGTTTCCTTCCAAAGGTGGTTTCTAATAAGAATATTAACCAGGAAATCATTGTTCCTTCTCTGTGCCCTAATCCAGTTTCTAAGACGGAACGACTGTTGCACAATCTTGATGTAGTTCGTGCTTTAAAGTTCTATTTAAAAGCAACTAAAGATTTCAGACAAACATCATCCTTGTTTGTTGTGTATTCTGGTAAGAGGAGAGGTCAGAAAGCGACTGCTACCTGTCTTTCATTCTGGCTGAAAAGCATCATCCGATTGGCTTATGAGACTGCTGGTAAGCAGCCTCCTAAACGAATTACAGCTCATTCCACCAGAGCTGTGGCTTCCACATGGGCTTTCAAGAATGAGGCTTCTGTTGAACAGATTTGTAAGGCAGCGACTTGGTCTTCACTGCATACATTCGCCAAATTTTACAAATTCGATACTTTTGCTTCTTCGGAGGCTATTTTTGGGAGAAAGGTTTTGCAAGCAGTGGTGCCTTCCGTTTAGGTTACCTGACTTGTTCCCTCCCTTCATCCGTGTCCTATTGCTTTGGTATTGGTATCCCACAAGTAAGGATGAATCCGTGGACTGAATACACCAAGTAAGAGAAAACAGAATTTATGCTTACCTGATAAATTACTTTCTTTTACAGGTGTATTCAGTCCACGGCCCGCCCTGATATTTAAGTCAGGTTCAAATTTAATTTACAATAACTACAGTCACCACTGCACCCTATGGTTCTCCTTTTTCTCCTAACCGTCGGTCGAATGACTGGGGGGGTGGAGCCTGAGGGGAGCTATATGGACAGCTTTGCTGTGTGCTCTCTTTGCCACTTCCTGTAGGGATTGAGAATATCCCACAAGTAAGGATGAATCCGTGGACTGAATACACCTGTAAGAGAAAGTAATTTATCAGGTAAGCATAAATTGTGTTTTTAAGCTTTAAGGAATTTGAGTGGAAAGGGAAAAGTTAATATATGTGTCTATATATATATATATATATATATCTGTGTGTGTGTATAGATGTGTTTATATATGTTTATATGTGTGTATATACATATATATATATATATATATATATATATATATAAACACATAAATGAATATACATACAGTCATGTGAAAAAGAAAGTACACCATCTTTGAATTTTGTGGTTTTATGTATCAGGACATAATAAAAATTATCTGGTCCTTAGCTGGTCTTAAAATTAGGTAAATACAACCTCAAATGAACAACAACATATGACATATTATACCGTCTCATGATTTATTTAACAAAAATAAAGCCAAAATAGAGAAGCCATGTTTGAAAAACGAATGATAACTGATTCAATAGCTTGTAGAACCAAGTTTATCAGCAATAACTTGAAGTTATCATTTTCTGTATGACTTTATCTCACATGACTTGTCTCTCACATCGTTGTGGAGGAATTTTGGCCCACCCTTGTTTACAATGCTTCAGTTCATTGAGGTTTGTGGGCATTTGTTTATGCACAGGACGCATCCAAGGACAATCAGGAAAATGCTTCAATTGCCTTGTCAGCATCACAGCCCGACGGTCCGTTGGAATATTCAAAAGGGGCGTGTTCGAGTGATACCGACAAGCGGCGATATCGCTCCCATAGAAGTCAATGGGAGTGGGACGTCACCGCCCACACCGCTCGTCGGCATATTACTGTGGATGGGGGCCTATTTGAAGTGTGCTTACACGGCACAAACAGTGGGCTCACTGAAACTAAACTGTAGGCACACTTCAAATATTGCCATTGGGACCTAAGTTTTACAACACTAGTTAGTGTAGGTGTTGTAAAACTTAGGTCCCAATGGCAATATTTTGCTCAGGTGATGTTGTCTCGGCAGCTGATAGCTGCCGACTCAAACATGGCCAGTATCCTCCTTGCAAAATGCACTTTGCTGCTTTGAACATATCGATCTTGTGTCGATGTGTCCAAAGCATAGTGCAGGCTACTCCCAGTAGTAGGCCACGCTAACTCCCACTGAACACCTATAACTACACCACACTGAAGCTATCCTCCCCCTACTTTGCCTTGCTACCTCCCACAGACTGCCTACACCTACGTCACAGGTAACCTATACTCCCCCTGCACCGCCCAGCTAACTCCCCCTGACTGCCTACACCTATATCACTCCTAACCTACACACCCCGGAACGCCCAGCTAAGTCCCTAATACCACCTACACTGACATCATGTTTAAAAAACATTCCCCTGTAACGCCTGTTTAACTGCCTACTGTCAAAAACTATAATAAACTATACTATAAGTAATAAACCTCCTTATTATAACTCTGAAGCTATATCGCTATATCTATGTTATCATTAATAGACACAACAGGCCATGCTAACTCCCACTGAACACCTATAACTACACCACACTGAAGCTATCCTCCCCCTACTCTGCCTTGCTACCTCCCACAGACTGCCTACACCTACGTCACAGGTAACCTATACTCCCCCTGCACCGCCCAGCTAACTCCCCCTGACTGCCTACACCTATATCACTCCTAACCTACACACCCCGGAACGCCCAGCTAAGTCCCTAATACCACCTACACTGACATCATGTTTAAAAAACATTCCCCTGTAACGCCTGTTTAACTGCCTACTGTCAAAAACTATAATAAACTATACTATAAGTAATAAACCTCCTTATTATAACTCTGAAGCTATATCGCTATATCTATGTTATCATTAATAGACACAACAAGCTTACAGACACACATTTTAATATATATGGGGGTGGTTAGGAGATTAAAGCCTACTAAATAATAAACTAACAATAATTACCCAATCAACCCAGATACAGGTATGGGGTATGGTTAGGAGATTAAAACCTACAAAATAATAACTAACAATAATCACCCAACCAACCTCCATATAGGTATGTGGGTGGTTTGAAGATTAAAGCCTACTAAATACTAACAATTATTACCCAATCAACCCCCACACAGGTAAGGGGTGATTAGGAGATTAAAGCCTACTAACAATAATCACCCAATCAACCCCCATACAGGAATGGGGGGTTGTCAGTAGATTAAAGCCACCTCCCAACACAAACTGGAACTACACTTACACCTAGCCTCCTCTATAAACTAACATCAGTAAGTAACAAAAAAAAAGATGTTACAAAAAAAACTGTTACCAAAAAAAAACATTATCCAAAATAATTATACCTAACAATAAACTACATGCCCCATAAAATAACCCCCCCAAATAAAACAATAAATTACAATAGCTCTTAAAAAGGGCTTTTTATAGGGCATTGCCCTAAAGTGATCAAGCTCTTTTGCATAAAAAATTACAAAAACAAACCCAATTACGTTAAAGTAACATTATTAAAGTACATTTAAAAATAAAAAAGCACCTAAACAAAACTCCTAACTAACCCCAAAAGTAATACTCACAGTGGATGGGGAGTCCAGCTCCTCGTGATCTGTCGTTGGGCCCCTCTTCATCCGCAGCTTCTTCTATGGCTTGGCCCATCTTCATCCAGGCTACAAGTGCCGGGGGCCCATCTTCACATCGGCAGAGGCAGCCTTCTGCGGCCTCTTCTGCCACCTCCTATTTGCAACTTCTTAAATGGCGGGGCCCATCTTCATTCAGGCTCCAGGTGTCTGGTCCATCTTTATGGCAGCGGAGGTGGACTTTGACAGTCTCTTTTGCCACCTCGGCTCTGCAATTTCTTTACTTCAGCTCTCTTGGAGGAGCCCTCCTCTTCATGCGATCTCCCACTGCACACTGAAAAAACAGAAGCACAGTACCCCAATATATAGGGGTACCACTTAATTCCAATTGTCTGATTTCTAATAAGTTATTCCCTATTGGCTGAATTGAATCATCCAATAGAAAAGGATAATTAGAATTTAAATTTAAAAAAAAATCTTGCTATTAGCTGATTCAAATCAGCCAATAGGGATTGCAGATTTAAAATCAGCATTAAGTGGTACCCCTATATATTGGGTTTCCACGCTTCAGGGTTTTCAGTGTGTGGCGGAGATCATATGAAGTGGAGGGCTCCCCGAAGAGAGCTGAAGAAAAGAAGCTGCATGAAGTCCACCTCCACCGCCGTGTATATATATTATAGCCCTTTCTAGTCAAATACCTTGTCATATACAAACATTTAAAAGTAGTGTGTTTCTAAGCTGAATTGCCATTTTGTGTGGCTTCAAATGCAATTTATAGCAAACTCACTTTAATTACCCCTCTAATCACAATAGATCTTCCCACTTTTTCTTTTACCCACGTAACTGTCAAAGAAACTACGTAAATGGAGGTGGGACAAAAAGGTGAAACAGTATTTTAAAAATCTCATCTCAAAAGGATCATTAACTATATCACATAAAAAGAAAAAATAATTGATATTGATTGTCCGCAAGCGTTTGCGCTCGAGGGGTCGATTTAACAAGGGCCAAATGGCCCCTGTTCTCCTTGTTTCAGCAGTTAAGAAGCAGCGGTCTTAAGACCACTGCTCCTTAACTGGAGCCGCCGCAACTACAACGTATCATGTCCGACAGACATTAGTAAATCGGCCCCCTAACCTGACACATAATAGAAAAAAACCCAATTTTGGGCTAGATTAAGAGTGGCATGTTAAAAGTTAAATGCGAGCAAAAGGGGGTTTATTTTGGGTGTTTGCCTGCATCAGATTTAACATTCGTATAACTTGTTCAAAGTAAACGTGATTGTGCTCAAGATGGGGCTGGAGGTTATGGTTGGATCGTCACAAAGTTTTAATGGCAATCCAAAACATCAATTTCTAACACCTACTATTAAATTATGGTCAATATAGTATCCACACTTTGAAGTTTCCCAATCATAATACTAAATATTTCTATAAAAAACAAGCCCCATGTGTATATACTATAGAGATTAGCCGGTATGTATAGAGGTAGATGCATGCTCCTATATACTAACCAACAATAAAGATACATATACAAATTGTAAATGCCAATACATAAAATCTAATGAAAAGATCATTTTAAAGTATGTCCAAATTCAATATACCCAGTATTTATATACTTTAAGAACCTGAAATCTAAAAGATGTCCTATAACTTATCTATATACAGTCCATTTACATGGCTAAATACAGGCACCTAGGAACTTTGGGACAAATTACAAGTGGAGCGCAAAATATTGCTTTTGCAAGGGCGATACTTGCCCTCCACTTAGTAATACCAGTGTACGCAAATATCCGCTGGTATTACAATTTAGCCTGAAAGCGAACATGACCGCACATTCGCATTGCATTGAAGCTTTGTGCTCACAAGAAAATGCTTCTGTAGGCTCCAATGGGAGCTTCGTTCTCATGCCGTGACACAAGCAGCGATGGGCAGAAATATTAAATATATACAGTATGTATTTGCTTATATACATACATTTGTATGTGTTTATATGTGTATATACATATATTAACACCTAAATATATATGCATATAAGCATATACATATATATTTACAGGGAACACACAGTTCCCCATAGACTGCAATGTAAAGGCACTTTTCAGAGCCACTTTATTTTTTTTCTAACACCCCATAATCTTTTTGATGATACTAGCCCCCTCACTATCAGCTAAATTACAAGTTTTGCGGTATGGTGCGGTACGGCTATACCGCTGAAAAATTAGCCATTTGTGCGTAGAATGGCCGGTAATGCATATTATAGCTATACCGCAAGCATTTTAGCCTTAACGCAACGCTCCATTCCGCACTCAAAAAATTACATTTAACTGCTGAATTTTCCATAGCGCCGTATTACAGGTTGTGCGATCTGGCTAAAATGTTTGCGTTAGAGCCTATACCGCCGTGAGCCCTTCCGCAATCTGAGACCAGTAGTTATGGATTTTGCAAAATAAAAATGTTTCACAAAACTCATAACTTAAATGTTACAAAGTACACTAACACCCAAAAACTACCTATTAACCCCTAAACCACCACCCTCCCACATCGCAAATACTATATTACACCTATTAACCTCTAATCTGCCATCCACCCATATCACTGACACTAAAATAAAACTAGTAACCTCTAAACCTCCTGCCCCCCACATCACCAACACTAAAAAATCTAGTAACCCCTAAACTGCTGGCCCCCCACATCGCCAACACTATAATAAAATATTAACCTCTAAACCTCCACCCCCCACATTGCAACTAATAAACTAAACCTATTAACCCCTAAACCGCCAGTCCCCTACACCGTAACTAATAAACTAAACCTATTAACCCCTAAACCACCAGCCCCCAACATCGCAAAACACTAAATTAAACTATTAACCCCTAAACCTAACACCCCCCCTAACTTTAAATTAAAAGTTACAATATAACTATCTTAAAATAAATAAAAACATACCTGTGAAATAAAAAAATCTAAGATTAAACTATAAATGAACCTAGCATAACTATATTAATATAATAAAATAAACTACCAATCAAAAATCCTAAATTACATGATTAAAAAAACCTAACACTAAAAAAAAATAAAAAACCTAAATTACAAATTTAAATAAATCTAATACTACGAAAAAAATTAAAAAAATCTAACATTACAAAAAATAATAAACGAAATTATTAAAAATAAAACCAATTACACCTAATCTAATAGCCCTATAAAAATAAAAAAGCCCCCCAAAATAAAAACACCCCCTAACCTAACAATAAACTACCAAATGGCCTTTTGTAGGGCATGGCCCTAAGTTAAACAGCTCTTTTACCTACAAAAAATTACAAAGTCCCCCCAACAGTAAAACCCCCCACCCAATCAATCCCCCAAAAATAAAAAACCTAAGTCTAAAAAATCCTAAACAACCCATTGCCCCTAAAGGGGCATTTGTATGGGCATTGCCCTTAAAAAGGCATTCAGCTCTTTTACTGCCCTGAAAAGGGCATTTAGCTCTATTACTACCCAAAGTCCTAATCTAAAAAAAAAACACCCCCCAAAAAACAAACAAAAAAAAACTAACACTAACCCCAGAAAATCAACTCACGTTTCCTGAAGTCCGGTCATCCATCCATCCTCATCCAGGTGGCGACATCTTCCTCCATCGCGGGACCTTCTTCGATCTTCATCCCAGTGGCGTGGATGGAGCTGTCCAGGACTGGTGATGACATCCAGATTTTCAAATCAGCCAATAATATGAGAGCTACTGAAATCCTATTGGCTGTTCAAATCAGCCAAAAGGCCCTATTTTGGTAGTTTATTGTTAGGTTAAGGGGTGTTTTTATTTTTATAGGACTATTAGATTAGGTGTAATTGTTTTTTTTTTTATATATATATAATTTCGTTTATTATGTTTTGTAATCTTAGAGGTTTTTTATTTTTCGTAATTTTAGCGTTTATTATTTTTTGTAATGTTAGATTTCTTTAATTTTTTCGTAGTATTAGGTTTATTTAAATTTGTAATTTAGGTTTTTTATTTTTTCGTAGTGTTAGGTTTTTTAATCATGTAATTTAGGATTTTTAATTGGTAGTTTATTTTATTATAGTTATGTTAGGCTAATTTATAGTTTAATCATAGGTTGGTTTTTTTTCACAGGTAAGTTTTTATTTATTTTAAGATAGTTATATTGTAACTTTCAATTTAAAGTTAGGGGGCCGGTGGTTTAGGGGTTAATAGGTTTCATTTATTAGTTATGATGTGGGGGGCTGGTAGTTTAGGGGTTAATAGGTTTAGTTTATTAGTTGCAATGTGGGGGTTGGAGGTTTAGAGGTTAATACTTTATTAAAGTGTTGGCGATGTAGGGGGCCGGCGGGTTGGGGTTAATTAGTTTATTTTAGTGTCAGCAATGTGGGTGGGCTGCCGATTAGGGGTTCATAGGTGTAATATAGTATTTGCGATGTGGGAGGGTGGCGGTTTAGGGGTTAATAGGTAGTTTATGGGTGTTAGTGTACTTTTTGTAACATTTTAGTTATGAGTTTTGTGAAACATTTTTGTTTTGCAAAATCCATAACTACTGGTCTCAGATCGCGGAATGGCTCACATCGGTATAGGCTGGAATGCAAACATTTTTGCTGGAACGCACAACCTGTAATATGGCGCTATGGAAAATCCATTTTTTTGAGTGCGGAATGGAGAGTTGCAGAAAGGCTAAAATACTTGCGGTATAGCTATACTGCTGCGACTTGTAATATGCAATACCTACCATTCCACACGCAATGGCCAATTTTTCAGCAGTATAGCCGTACCGCACCATAACGCAAAACTTGTAATTTAGCCGATAATGAGGACTATGAAATAGAAGCAGTTAACCTTGAAGAAAGATTCATTCAGAAGGGATATAATAAATATATTATTACTAAAGTTAAACTAGAATGGACTCTCTAGATAGAAGGGGGGAAATTTCTAAAACTGTGAGATGCAGCTTTTATGCAACTTCGGTGCAGGCATGCATTTATTTATTTGCCACAGCAAAATCTGACAGGACAAGTTCCTGCTGCTATCTGAGGACAAAACCCTACACGTTTTGTTTACATAATGTGTAGACTTTTTTAAGAGGTTATAAATTACTGCATGCACCTACCTCTTATATATGCCTCTCCCATGGTTTTTCATAGGGTTTCCAAACTGTGAACACCCGGTGTTCTATCAGATTTTGCTACGTTGTCAGAATCTGCTACCTCTGAGTGCGCATGCTCTGTATTACATTATCGCACTTCACATACAGTATCTCACAAAAGTGAGTACACCCCTCACATTTTTGTAAATATTTTATTATATCTTTTCACGTGACTACACTGAAGAAATTACTTTGCTACAATGTAAAGTAGTGAAGTAGTGAGTGTACAGCCTGTATAACAGTGTAAATTTGCTGTCCACTCAAAATAACTCAACACATAGCCGTTAACGTCTAAAACTGTTGGCAACAAAAGTGAGTACACCCCTAAGTGGAAATGTCCAAATTGGGCCCAAAGTGTCAATATGTTATGTGGCCCCCATTATCTTCCAGCACTGCCTTAACCCTCTTGGGCAAGGAGTTCACCAGAGCTTCACAGGTTGCCACTGGAGAGCTGGTGGATGTTAGAGACCTTGCGCTCCCCCACCTTCCATTTGAGGATGCCCCACAGATGCTCAATAGGGTTTAGGTCTGGAGACATGCTTGGCCAGTCCATCACCTTTACCCTCAGCTTCTTTAGCAAGGTAGTGGTCGTCTTGGAGGTGTGTTTGGGGCCGTTATCATGTTAGAATACTGCACTGCGGCCCAGTCTCCGAAGGGAGGAAATCATGCTCTACTTCAGTATGTCACAGTACATGTTGGCATTCATGGTTCCCTTAATGAACTGTAGCTCCCCAGTACGGCAGCACTCATGCAGACGCAGACCATGACATTCCCACCACCATGCTTGACTGTAGGCAAGATACACTTGTCTTTGTATTCCTCACCTGGTTGCCGCAACACACGTATGACACCATCTGAACCAAATAAGTTTATCTTGGTCTCATTGAACCACAGGACATGGTTCCAGTAATCCATGTGCTTAGTCTGCTTGTATTCAGCAAACTGTTTGCAGGCTTTCTTATGCATCATCTTTAGAAGAGGCTTCCTTTGGGGATCACAGCAATGCAGACCATTTTGATGCAGTGTGCGGCATATGGTCTGAGCACTGACAGGCTGAGCCCCCCCTTCAACCTCTGCAGCAATGTTGGCAGCACTCATATGTCTACTTCCCAAAGAAAACGTCTGGATATGACGCTGAGCATGTGCACTCAACTTCATTGGTCGACCATGGTGAGGCCTGCTCTGACAGGAACCTGTCCTGTGAAACTGTTGTATGGTCTTGCCCACTGTGCTGCAGCTCAGTTTCAGAGTCTTGGCAATCTTCTTATAGCCTAGGCCATCTTTATGTAGAGCAACAATTGTTTTTTTCAGATCCTCAGAGAGTTATTTGCCATCAGGTGCCATGTTTAACTTCTAGTGACTAGTATGAGAGAGTGTGAGAGCGATAACACCAAATTTAACACACCTGCTCCCCATTCACACCTGAGACCTTGTAACACTAATGAGTCACATGACACCGGTGAGGGGAAATGGCTAATTGGGCCCAATTTGGACATTTCCACTTAGGGGTGTACTCACTTTTGTTGCAAACGGTTTAGACATTGATGGCTGTGTGTTGAGTTATTTTGAGGAGACAGCAAATTTACACTGTTATACAGGCTGTACACTTACTACTTTACATTGTAGCAAAGTGTCATTTCTTCAGTGTTGTCACATGAAAAGATATAATAAAAAATTTACAAAAATGTGAGGGGTGTACTCACTTTTGTGAGATACTGTATGTTAAAAAGGAATGTGTGGAATGCGATTATGTAATCAGCAGCATGCGCACTGAGAGGTAGAAGATTCTGATAACGTAGCAAAATCTGATAGAACTGTCATGTTTCTGTCATGATTTCACTTTATTCCACCATATAGCATGCTATACCTTTAAGACAAGGTTAATCTACACTGCATATGCTATACCTTTAAGGCAAGGTTTAACATTAATTAGGCACCTGTATAAATTACCAGCACTTCCTTCCATCATTGCTTGGTAATTCTAATTACTCAGAGGAGTTTCAAGCCTTACTGAAGATTCTAAATTGTACTAACCTTGTGCTGATTCTGATCATTTTCACAGGAATTGTTCATGTTATAAAGCTACAACTTTTTCTTCCTCATTGTGTGTAAAGCCTGCTCCGTTTTAAGCTCCTCACACTTCTGTGACATCACCCCGCCACATTTCAATATCTCATTAATGATATTTTTGAAGATCTTTTGGATGTATTTTTAGTGATTTATCTAGATGATATATTGATTCTACGTTATGTAATTACTCCTAATGGTATTAACATGGAGACCACTAAGATACAAGCTATACAGGATTGGCCAACACCCAATACTAAAAAATAAGTTCAAATATTTTTAGGATTTGCTAAGTTTTACAGGAAATTCATAAAAGATTTTGCTCAAGTAACCAAACCCCTCACAAATCTGACTAAATCTACAGTTAAATTTCATTGGACAAGTGAAACTCAAACAGTGTTTGATTTTCTAAAATTTAAATTCACTACAGCACCTATTTTACATTTCCCAAACCCCCACTTACAATATGTCTTAGAAGTTGATGCTTCTTATTTTGCAATTGGAGCAGTCCTATCGCAAAGAGAATCATTAAAACACCCATTACATCCAGTGGCATTTTATTCACGAATGATGTCAACTGCTGAACAAAACTATGCCATTGGTGAGAAAGAGCTCTTAGCCATTAAGAGTTCCTTAGAACATTGGAGGCACCTCCTCAAGGGAACTTCTATTCCCATACTGATATTTACAGATCATAGAAACTTACAATATTTAAAAACAAATCGTACTTTAACCTCTAGACAGGTATGTTGGAACCTATATTTTTCAAGGTTCTCAAACTAACACAAATAAATCAGTGCACCATTAGAGTGTAAGCTGTAACAAAAGTGACAAATATATAAACTCTATTGACCCTTGAAAACAAATATGGAGGTATATATATATATATACGGTGATAATATACTCAGGATATGTGTAAATTGTTCCCAATCATAAACTTGTTAAATCACATAAAATACAGTGGAAAATCAAACATATGTCGTGTTAATACAAGTAAATGTGAATAAAAATATACTTAGTAACCAATCATGGAGAGCAAAATGTCCAAAAAAGTGTTCACACCAAGTCGTGATTAATATCAGATGGCAAATGGCAAGCAACTTCTTCAAAGTAATATTGTTGGTGGCCCAAGACGATGTATCTACAGATAAAATTAAACAAAAGAAGGCGTCAACATAGTGCACAATCAGTGGGGCCAGACACTCCGCTGCTGTAAGTGTTGATATACTTACAAGATAGCAGACACTTGAGAAGTGTCACAATTGCCTTCTGGACTATTAGAGTTGTCCAGCTAACTCCCACTCCTTTGTAGTCAGGATCCTGGTTCCGCAACCAACACGTCCTTTCTTGTGTGCAGCCAGTACTCTCCTGGATGGTATCTAGCACTTCGAGCTAGTAATGTGTCCAGCGGGGTTCCAGAGACAGCAAACAGGCAGAATAAACACACTAGTCAGACCCAGACCGATAGCTGGAACAAGTGTGTATATTTGGCAATATGTCCGTAGTTAAAAATAGATAAAATAAGGTTCGTGGCACAAAGTCTAAAAACAATAACAAGACTTTATTTAGCACAACGTTTCTCGGTCTGTACGTGACCATTTCCTCAGGTGCAAATATATATTTTTCAAGGTTCAACTACCTTATTACTTACCGTCCGGTGAACAAAAATGGAAAGGCTGACACTCTTTCTAGAATGCATGATAAGCCTCAACTTCCAAAACATGTAACCCCTGTAATTCCTCCAGAATATTTTATTGGTCTCACAATTGAAAAACAAAATCAATTTTTACATTGTCAGCAAAATGATGACACAAAACCTCTCCAAAGTCTTCAACTAAAGGAAAATGGTTTATATTATCATTTTAACCAAATATATACGTACCTTTAAGGACTATAGTTTTGCAAACCATGCATGATAACTCCCTTGCAGGACATCCCGGAATTCACAAGTCAATGGATCTCATCTCTAGAAATTTCTGGTAGCCAACTGTACTTAAAGATGTCACTAACTACATTCACTCATGTAAAATTTGTACGATCTCAAAAAAAGATAGGAAAAGTCCCTATGGTTATCTAATCTCATTACCCACACCCGAAAAACCTTGGATTGACATAGCGTTGGATTTTATAGTAGAACTTCCGAAATCCAGTAATAAAAACACCATAATAGTGGTCGTAGACCTTTTCAGTAAAATGGTTCATTTTATACTATATCGTAAATTGCCTACAGTCTCTGAAACTGATCAAATGTTGTTTTCACACGTTTTCAAACTCCGTGGAATTCCAAAATCCATAACAACAGATCGGGGTACCCAATTTACCAGTAACTTTTGGGTAGAACTCTGCAAGACCCTTGGTATAAAATGTAGATTAAGCACATCATTTCATTCACAAACAAATGAACAAACCGAGAAGACCAATCAGTGGTTAGAACAGTTTTTGAGATGTTTTTGCAACTCCAGACAAGATAATTGGACCACTCTTCTCCCTTATGCTGAAGTCACTTACAACAATACAATACACAGTTCTACAAAATTTTCTCCCTTCTATATTAACTATGGGTTTCATCCTACTTTTCATATGGATATGTCTATTGATAGTGTGTGTCCTATGGTTAAAGATTTAGTAAACTCTATCTCAGAAACTTTTTCACTTGTCTGTGAAAATATCAAATCAGCAAAAGAACATCACAAATATTATTATGACAAAAATAGATCCCCTGCTCCTAAATACAATATTGGAGATTATGTTTGGTTATCAATACATAATCTCAAACTCCCCTATCCCTCTAAGAAGTTGGCATCACAATTTATCAGACCTTTTCCTATTGTGTCTATAGTCAACCAAAACGCAGTTACTTTGTCTTTGCCATCTTCTTTGAAAATTCATTCTACTTTTCACGTATCATTATTAAAACCGTATCGTGAAGTCAGAGATTTGAACGTTGATTCAACCTTCCTGATACCGACCAAGAATATGAGGTTCAGTCCATACTGGACTCTAGGAATTTAAACAGTGAGCTTCAGTATCTTGTCCGTTGGAAGGGATTCACGTCTGATGATGATTCTTGGGAGCCTACCACTAATCTTTCCGCACCGAGACTTTTGTCTCGCTTTCATCGTAGGTCTCCTTCGAAACCCAGATCATGATCCTCGGAGATGATCCTTGAAGGGGGAGTTCTGTCATGTTTCTGTCATGATTTCACTTTATTCCACCATAGAGCATGCTATACCTTTAAGACAAGGTTAATCTACACTGCATATGCTATACCTTTAAGGCAAGGTTTAACATTAATTAGGCTCCTGTATAAATTACCAGCACTTCCTTCCATCATTGCTTGGTAATTCTAATTACTCAGAGGAGTTTCAAGCCTAACTGAAGATTCTAAATTGTACTAACCTTATGCTGATTCTGATCATTTTCACAGGAATTGTTCATGTTATAAAGCTACAACTTTTTCTTCCTCATTGTGTGTAAAGCCTGCTCCGTTTTAAGCTCCTCCCACTGCTGTGACATCACACAAGCATGGTTGCAAACAGTGTTTGATTCCAGAGCTCTACAGTTCCACTCAGACTTCTTGGATTGTTGCAGGAGAGAATTACAAGGATTCCATCATTGCTTGCAAGTACTTTCTGTGCTCAAAACTTACAAGGATTCAAGCCTCTCACAAGAACACCGGGTGTTCACAGTTTGGAAGCCATATGAGAAACCATATGAGAGGCATATATAAGAGGTAGGTGCATGCAGTAATTTATAACCTCTTAAAAAAGTCTACACATTATGTAAACTAAACGTGTAGGGTTTTGTCCTCAGATAGCAGCATCTAGTATCGACCTCGGCAGGACCATGGAGATATGAGCCCCCCAGACACAGCTGTGATAGTTTGACAGGAGTGGCTAAAGTCCGGTTTTCTATCAGAATTTGCTACCTCTCAGTGCACATGCTCTATATTATGTAATATGTATCGCACGGCACGTATATTAAAGAGGAATGTATGTAATGTGAATATGTAATTAGCAGCATGCACACTGAGAGGTAGCAACTTTTGAATAGGAAGTTGTCTCATTGGATTTTGCTGCGGCCAATAAATGCATGCATGTGCAGTTCAATCACTTGTCACGGTGGACGATGAAAGCGTGTCCTGCACACACACACACACACACACACACATATATATATATATATATATGTTTTTTTTATATATATATGTAATTAGTATATATATATATATATATATACAGTTGTGCTCATAAGTTTACATACCCTGGCAGAATTTATGATTTCTTGGCCATTTTTCAGAGAATATGGATGATAACACAAAAACTTTTCTTTCACTCATGGTTAGTGTTTGGCTGAAGCCATTTATTATCAATCAACTGTGTTTATTCTTTTTAAATCATAATGACAACAGAAACTACCAAAATAACCCTGTTCAAAAGTTTACATACCCTGGTTATTTTGGCCTGATAACATGCACACAAGTTGAAACAAAGGGGTTTGGATGGCTATTAAAGGTAACCATCCTCACCTGTGATCTGTTTGCTTGTAATTAGTGTGTGTGTATAAAAGGTCAATGAGTTTCTTGACTCCTGACAGACCCTTGCATCTTTCATCCAGTGCTGCACTGACGTTTCTGGATTCTGAGTCATGGGGAAAAAGGTAGTTGAACTGTATAAAACAGGAAAGGGATATAAAAAGATATCCAAGGAATTTAGAATGCAAATCAGCAGTGTTCAAACTCTAATCAAGAATCCTATACTATTTCACTCCCTGAACTCAACTTTTTAAGAATTGTTTTCAACTTTGGAGTAGATTACTCAGCTATATGATTTCTTATCATATTTGGATGATATTGTGCATTCAATATTGAGTCTATCTTCAATCTATCATATCTTTTATACCATTTTATTATTTACTTATTGTTAACAGCTATAGGTATTTTTCTGTTTATATTTTCACATTATCATATTTTATTGATAATTTTCCTTTCCACCGCTTGTTGTGTATATACATGATTAGTGTTTCAACCTCATTTATATCTTAAAGGCTTATCCTGTTTTTGTTTTCATTTTATTTTATTATATTTATTATATTTTTATTTTTTATATATTGTTACATGTTGACTCAGTTAATATTGATTTACTTAGATATTATTGGTCATTTTACTATTTTGTATACCACCTGGAGCTAATATATTATCTCCTTTTTAGTCTTAATCTTATGCGCTGTAGTCAAAATCTCTTCCTTTTTGTCATATATATATATATATATATATATATATATATATACAAATTTAAAAGAAAGAGAAGAGTTAAATCAGTCCTCATTAAAGTTTCGCCCAAATAGAGACAGGGAATTCAGCACACTTTTGAAATTTAAAATCAATACCTGGTTATTTTTATTCATATATCATATATGACACTATTTCCTTAAAAAAAATTAGGAATCACAGAACAAATATCTAGTCAGAGTACTTAATGAGTTCATGCAAATCAAAATGCAGGTTCAGGTGCACAAACTTGTAAGTAAATAGGAATTAGTATGTCCAGAGTAACACTTTCAAGCCTGTATGCAAAAATTATCTTGTCAAAATAAAAGTTGTTAGCCGTCTATGCATTAAAGGGATATTATACACTCATTTTTTCTTTGCATAAATGTTTTGTACATGATCTATTTATATAGCCCATAAAGTTGTTTTTTTTAAATAAATGTATAGTTTTGCTTATTTTTAAATAACATTGCTCTGATTTTCAGACTCCTAACCAAGCCCCAAAGTTTTATGTGAATACTGTCAGCTACCTTCTCCAGCTTCCTCCTGTTTGTGTAAAGGGTCTTTTCATATGCAAAAGAAGGGGGAGGGGGGGAGTGTCTTATTGCAGTGGGCTTTCCAGCTACCTTTTCAACAGAGCCAAACTGACAGCTTCTAAGTAAGTTTTTAAACAGTTTTATACTGGATTTTTATATCAGTATCTGTGCATATTATTCTTTATAGTAGTGTCTATTACATGCAGTTATATAAAAATGAGTGTATACTGTCCCTTTAAGCACGAAAAACAAGCTTATAGCTCATTAGGCAAGAGTTAGTGTAAAGTAGACATGTGCGCCGCTGAAAAATTATTTTCGTTTCATTTTCATTAGTTAATAAATAATTTTGTTTCAGAAAATTAGTTTAGTTAAGTTTTAAAAAAAAAATTGTTTCAGCAAATTAAGTTAAATCGTTTTATTTGGTTCCGTTCATTTTTTCGGAAACATTCTTTATTCATATGCATTATTCTATTCTGAAGTTTAGAATAGAATAATGCATATGAATAAAGAATGGATCCGAAAAAACAAAAGGATCCGAAAAAACTATTTAATTTAACATAATTAATATGCTGGCGATTCCCGAAACAAAATTATTTAAAAACCGCTGCCGCCACCCACATCGCCGCCACAAAATAAAGCTATTAACCCCTAAACCGCAGTCCCCCACACCACTAACACTACCTAAACCTATTAACCCCTAAACCGCTGCCCCCACATCGCCGACACTAACTAAATCACTAAATAAAGTTATTAAGCCCTAAATCGCCGTTCCCGACATCGCCAACACTAACTAAACCTATTAACCCCTAAACCGCCATTCCCAAACATCGCTGACGCTAAATAAAGCTATTAACCCATAAACTGCCATTCCCAAACATTGCCGACACTAACTAAAAATATTAACCCCTAATCCGCCGTTTCCAAACGTTGCCAACACTAACTAAACCTATTAAACTAAACTGCCTAAACTGCCATTCCCCACATCGCAACAACCTAAATTAAGCTACATTAACCCCTAAACCTAACACCCCTTAACTTTAACATAATTAAAATAGACCTAAATTAAAGTTAGAATTATTAACTAACTACCTATTTTAAAATAAAACAAACTTACCTGTGAAATAAAATAAAACCTAAGCTAGCTACAATATAACTATTTACTAACTACCTACCTAGTTAAAATAAATACAAACTTACCTGTGAAATAAAAATAAAACCTAAGCTGCCTTACACTAAAACCTAACATTACAAAAATAAAAAACCTAACATTACAAAAAATAATAAACACTAAAATTTAAAAAAAAAACTACCATTACAAAAATTAATAAACGAAATCATCCAAAACAATAAAAATTATTCCTATTCTAATACCCCGTTTAAAAAAAAATTCTAATCTATAATAAACTACCAATTGCCCTAAAGAAATCAGCTCTTTTGCAAAAAAAGAAAAACAAATACCCCCCCCCCCCCAAACCCACAAAATAAAAAAAACCTAACTAAAAAAACTAACGCCTAGATTTAGAGTTCTGTGTTAGCAGTCCAAACCAGCATTAGGGGGTCCTAACGCTGGTTTTTACCGCCCGCTGGTATTTAGAGTCAGTCATGAAAGGGTCTAAAGCTCACTTTCCAGCCATGACTTTTCTATACCGCAGATCCCCCTACGCCAATTGCGTATCCTATCTTTTCAATGGGATCTTTCTAACGCCGGTATTTAGAGTCTTGGCTGAAGTGAGCGTTAGAAATCTAACGACAAGACTCCAGCCGCAGAAAAAAGCCAGGAGTTAAGAGCTTTCTGGGCTAACGCCGGTTCATAAAGCTCTTAACTACTGTGCTCTAAAGTACACTAACACCCATAAACTACCTATGCACCCCTAAACCGAGGCCCCCCCCCCACATCGCCGCCACTCTATTAAATTTTTTTAACCCCTAATCTGCCGACCGGACCTCACCGCTACTATAATAAAGTTATTAACCCCTAATCCGCCTCACTCCCGCCTCAAAAACCCTATAATAAATAGTATTAACCCTAATCTGCCGACCGGACCTCGCCGCTACTCTAATAAATGTATTAACCCCTAAAGCTAAGTCTAACCCTAACACTAACACCCCCCTAAGTTAAATATAATTTAAATCTAACGAAATAAAATAAATCTTATTAAATAAATTATTCCTATTTAAAGCTAAATACTTACCTGTAAAATAAACCCTAATATAGCTACAATATAAATAATAATTATATTGTAGCTATTTTAGGATTAATATTTATTTTACAGGCAACTTTGTATTTATTTTAACCAGGTACAATAGCTATTAAATAGTTAATAACTATTTAATAGCTACCTAGATAAAATAATTACAAAATTACCTGTAAAATAAATCCTAACCTAAGTTACAATTAAACCTTCTACATTCTTACATTCTACTGGCTGTTCCGATAAGCCAATAGAATGCAAGCTCAATCTGATTGGCTGATCCAATCAGCCAATCGGATTGAACTTGAATCTGATTGGCTGATTCAATCAGCCAATCAGATTTTTCCTAGCTTAATTCCGATTGGCTGATAGAATCCTATCAGCCAATCGGAATTCGAGGGATGCCATCTTGCATGACGTCCCTTAAAGGAACCTTCATTCGTCGTTAGTCCGTCGGTGAAGAAGGATGGCTCTGCGTCGGCTGCTTGAAGATGGTCCCGCTCCGCGCCGGATGGAAGAAGATAGAAGATGCCGCTTGGATGAAGATGTCTGCCGGTCCGGATGTCCTCTTCTGCCTGGATAGGATGAAGACTTTGGACCCTCTGGAGGAGCTCTTCTTGCCGGATAGGAGGAAGACTTCGGACCATCTTCTGGACGGATCGGTGATACCCGGCGTGGTGAAGACAAGGTAGGGAGATCTTCAGGGGCTTAGTGTTAGGTTTATTTAAGGGGGGTTTGGGTTAGATTAGGGGTATGTGGGTGGTGGGTTGTAATGTTGGGGGGGGTATTGTATGTTTTTTTTTATAGGCAAAAGAGCAGAATTCTTTGGGGCATGTCCCGCAAAAGGCCCTTTTAAGGGCTGGTAAGGTAAAAGAGCTTTACAATTTTTATTTTAGAATAGGGTAGGGCATTTTTTTTATTTTGGGGGGCTTTGTTATTTTTTTAGGGGGCTTAGAGTAGGTGTAATTAGTTTAAAATTCTTGTAATCTTTTTTTATTTTTTGTAATTTAGTGTTTGTTTTTGTAATTTAGTTTAGTTGATATAATTGTAGATAATTGTAGATAGTTTATTTAATTTATTTATTGATAGTGTAGTGTTAGGTTTAATTGTAACTTAGGTTAGGATTTATTTTACAGGTAATTTTGTAATTATTTTATCTAGGTAGCTATTAAATAGTTATTAACTATTTAATAGCTATTGTACCTGGTTAAAATAAATACAAAGTTGCCTGTAAAATAAATATTAATCCTAAAATAGCTACAATATAATTATTATTTATATTGTAGCTATATTAGGGTTTATTTTACAGGTAAGTATTTAGCTTTAAATAGGAATAATTTATTTAATAAGATTTATTTTATTTCGTTAGATTTAAATTATATTTAATTTAGGGGGGTGTTAGTGTTAGACTTAGCTTTAGGGGTTAATACATTTATTAGAGTAGCGGCGAGGTACGGTCGGCAGATTAGGGGTTAATACTTGAAGTTAGGTGTCGGCGATGTTAGGGAGGGCAGATTAGGGGTTAATACTATTTATTATAGGGTTTTTGAGGCGGGAGTGAGGCGGATTAGGGGTTAATAACTTTATTATAGTAGCGGTGAGGTCCGGTCGGCAGATTAGGGGTTAATAATTGTAGGAAGGTGGCGGGGCGACGTTGGGGGCGGCAGATTAGGGGTTAATAAATATAATATAGGGGTCGGCGGGGGTTAGGGGCAGCAGATTAGGGGTACATAGGGATAATGTAGGTTGCGGCGGTGTACGGAGCGGCAGATTAGGGGTTAAAAATAATATGCAGGGGTCAGCGATAGCGGGGGCAGCAGATTAGGGGTTAATAAGTGTTAGGGGTGTTTAGACTCGGGGTACATGTTAGGGTGTTAGGTGCAGACATAGGAAGTGTTTTCCCATAGGAAACAACGGGGCTGCGTTAGGAGCTGAACGCTGCTTTTTTGCAGGTGTTAGGTTTTTTTTCAGCCCAAACTGCCCCATTGTTTCTTATGGGGGAATCGTGCACGAGCAAGTTTTTGAAGCTGGCCGCGTCCGTAAGCACCGCTGGTATTTAGAGTTGCAGTGGCGGTAAATTATGCTCTACGCTCCCTTTTTGGAGCCTAACGCAGCCCTTCTGTGAACTCTAAATACCAGCGGTATTTAAAAGGTGCGGGGGTTAAAATACACGCGTAGCTAACGCACCCCTTTGGCCACAGAACTCTAAATCTAGCCGTAATTTACCCATTGCCCTAAAAAGGGCATTTGTATGGGCATTGCCCTTAAAAGGGCATTTAGCTATTTTACTGCCATTAAAAGGGCTCTTTTAAGAGTGCCCATTAGTCCTAATCTAAAAAAAAAACACCCCCAAAAAAAACAACTAACACTAACCCCAAAATCAGAACTCATAGTTGCTGAAGTCCGGTGAAGCATCTTCATCCCAGCGGCGAGGTTTCTTCATCCAGGCGGCTCCATCTTCATCCATCGCGGGACCGGCATCTTTTTCATCCCTGCGGAGGCGGAGTGGTCGATGCGTGCAGGCGGAGGTCCATCGTTCTGACATGGAGGTTCTCTTCATGAGATTGTCTGCCGCACATTAAGGATTTGAATCAGCCAATATGAATGAGAGCTGCTTAACTCCTATTGGCTGATTTCAACAGACAATAGGATTGAAACAGCTTTATTTTCTATTGGCTGATTTAAATAAATTTTTCAGCCAATAGGAATGCAAAGGTACCCCCAGTATAAAAGGGGTACCTTGCATATGAATCCTCAGTGTGCGGTGGACGATCAAATGGAGAGGACGTCCACGTCTGACCGATAGACCTCCGCGCATTGACCGATCCGCCTCCACAGGGATGAAGAAGATGCCGGTCCCGCGATGGCTGTAGATGGAGCTGCCTGGATGAAGATACTTCACCGCTGGGATGAAGATGCTTTGCCAGACTTCAGCAACTGTGAGTACCAATTTTCGGGTTAATGTTAGGTTTTATTTTTGTTTGTTTTTTTAGGTGTTTTTTTTTTTTAGATTAGGGCTGATGGGCTGGTAAAGAGCTGAATGCCCTTTTAAGGACAATGCCCATACAAATGCCCTTTTTAGGGCAATGGGCAGATTAGGTATTTATTAGTTAGGTTTTTTTTATTTTGTGGGGGTGGGTGTTTGTAATGTTGGGGGGTGTTTGTTTTTATTTTTTTAGCAAAAGAGATGATTTATTTAGGACAATGCCCTACAAAAGGGACTTTTAAGGGCTATTGGTAGTTTATTATAGGTTAGGTTTTTTTTATTTTGTTTTTGTTTTTTAAAATGGGGTATGAGAATAGGAATAATTTGTATTATTTTGGATAATTTCGTTTGTTATTTTTTGTAATTGTAGTCTTTATTATTTTTTGTAATGTTAGGTTTTTTATTTTTGTAATGTTAGGTTTTTTATTTTTGTAACGTTAGGTTTTAGTGTAAGATAAATAACATTTACGCCTAGATTTAGAGTTCTGCGTTAGCCGTCAAAAGCAGCGTTAGAGGCTCCTAACGCTGCTTTTTACCGCCCGCTGGTATTTAGAGTCAGCCAGGAAAGGGTCTAATGCTCACTTTCCAGCTGCGACTTTTCCATACCGCAGATCCCCTTACGCCAATTGCGTATCCTATCTTTTCAATGGGATCTTCCTAATGCCGGTATTTAGAGTCTTGGCTAAAGTGAGCGGTACACCCTCTACCGACAAGACTCCAGCCGCAGAAAAAAGTTAGGAGTTAAGAGCTTTCTGGGCTAACGCCGGTTTATAAAGCTCTTAACTACTGTGCTCTAAAGTACACTAACACCCATAAACTACCTATGTACCCCTAAACCGAGGCCCCCCCACATCGCCGCCACTCTAATAAAAAATTTTAACCCCTAATCTGCCGACCGCACACCGCCGCCACCTACATTATACCCATGTACCCCTAATCTGCTGCCCCTAACATCGCCGACACCTACATAATATTTATTAACCCCTAATTTGCCCCCCCAACGTCGCCGCTACCTACCTACACTTATTAACCCCTAATCTGCCGACCGGACCTCGCCGCTACTCTAATAAATGTATTAACCCCTAAACCGCCTCACTCCCGCCTCAAAAACCCTATAAGAAATAGTATTAACCCCTAATCTGCCCTCCCTAACATCAGCAACACCTAACTTCAAGTATTAACCCCTAATCTGCTGACTGGACCTCGCCGCTACTCTAATAAATGTATTAACCCCTAAAGCTAAGTCTAACCCTAACACCCCCTAAATTAAATATAATTTTATTCTAACGAAATAAATTAAATCTTATTAACTAAAGTATTCCTATTTAAAGCTAAATACTTACCTGTAAAATAAACCCTAATATAGCTACAATATAACGAATAATTACATTGTAGCTATTTTAGGATTTATATTTATTTTACAGGCAACTTTGTATTTATTTTAACTAGGTACAATAGCTATTAAATAGTTATTTACTATTTAATAGCTACCTAGTTAAAATAATTACAAAATTACCTGTAAAATAAATCCTAACCTAAGTTGCAATTAAACCTAACACTACACTATCAATAAATAAATTAAATCAATTAACTACAAGTACCTACAATTAAATAAACTAAACTAAATTACAAAAAAAACACTAAATTACAAAAAATAAAAAAAGATTACAAGAATTTTATGCTAATTACACCTACTCTAAGCCCCCTAATAAAATAACAAAGCCCCCCAAAATAAAAAAATTCCCTACCCTAATCTAAATAAAATAGTTAACAGCTCTATTACCTTACCAGCCCTTAAAAGGGCTTTTTGCGGGGCATGCCCCAAAGAAATCAGCCCTTTTGCCTGTAAAAAAAACACAATACCACCCCCCAACATTACAACCCACCACCCACATACCCCTACTCTAACCCAAACCCCCCTTAAATAAACCTAACACTACCCCCCTGAAGATTTCCCTACCTTGAGTCATCTTCACTCAACCGAGCAGCGATGGACCAAAAGAAGACATGCGGAGCAGCCGAAGTCTTCATCCTATCCGGGCAGAAGAGGACATCAGGACCGGCAAACATCTTCATCCAAGCGGCATCTTCTATCTTCATCCATCCGACGAGGAGCGGCTCCATCTTCAAGACCTCCGGCGCGGAACATCCTCTTCTACCGACGACTAGACGATGAATGAAGGTTCCTTTAAGTGAAGTCATCCAAGATGGAGTCCCTCGAATTCCGATTGGCTGATAGGATTCTATCAGCCAATCGGAATTAAGGTAGGAAAAATCTGATTGGCTGATTGAATCAGCCAATCAGATTCAAGTTCAATCCGATTGGCTGATCCAATCAGCCAATCAGATTGAGCTTGCATTCTATTGGCTGTTCCGATCAGCCAATAGAATGCAAGCTCAATCTGATTGGAGGTCCGGTCGGCAGATTAGGGGTTAATAAGTGTAGGTAAGGTAGCGGCGACGTTGGGGGGGCAGATTAAGGGTTAATAAATATAATATAGGTGTCGGCGATGTTAGGGGCAGCAGATTAGGGGTACATAGGTATAATGTAGGTTGCGGCGGTGTCCGGAGCGGCAGATTAGGGGTTAATAATAAAATGCAAGGGTCAGCGATAGTGGGGGCGGCAGATTAGGGGTTAATAAGTGTAAGGTTAGGGGTGTTTAGACTCGGGGTTCATGTTAGGGTGTTAGGTGCAGACTTAGAAAGTGTTTCCCCATAGGAAACAATTGGGCTGTGTTAGGAGCTGAACGCTGCTTTTTTGCAGGTGTTAGGTTTTTTTTCAGCCCAAACTGCCCCATTGTTTCCTATGGGGGAATCGTGCACGAGCACGTTTTTCAAGCTAGCCGCTACCGTAAGCAACGCAGGTATTGAGAGTTGAAGTGGCGGTAAATATGCCTTTACGCTCCCTTTTTGGAGCCTAACGCAGCCCTTCAGAGAACTCTAAATACCAGCGTTATTTAAAAGGTGCGGGGGGAAAAAAACACGCGTAGCTAACGCACCCCTTTGGACGCAAAACTCTAAATCTAGGCAATAGTGAGTTAAAATTTATGTTTATAGATTTTCCGGTTACTCCGGTTTTTACACTATACCAAAACTTCATAAAAATGCCTCTCACCCACTGGGACGCCCAATTGTCTCTGGAATAGGGAGCTTTACTGAAAAAATAAGAAATTATGTAGATGAATTCCTAAGACCTTTTCTGGTCACCCTCCCTTCCTATGTGAAGGAAACATTGGACCTTCTCAAAAAACTAGATGGAATTACCATTTCTGATAATACCATACTAGTTTCTATGGATGTAGAAAGCTTGTATGCATCTATCCTGCATGCAGTGGGGTTAAGAGCAGCAAGTCACTTTCTTGAAACCTGCAGTACAGAATATGACAAACACACTAAATTTGTAATCACCTTACTAAAATTTGTTCTGCAAAATAATGTCTTCATGTTTGACAAACAGCTTTATCGTCAATTAAAAGGGACAGCAATGGGTGCAGTTTGTGCACCCACCTACGCATGTCTCTATCTCAGAGCATGAGAGATGGAAGAAGTTTTTGACAAACATGGAGACATTATGGAGAAATATGTAGATCTTTGGATAATATACGTGGACAATATCCTCGTTCTCTGGGATGCTCCTTTAGAAGTCCTAAGAGACTACATAAATACTCTTAATAAAAATTACTGTAACTTCTTTCTAACATATGAAGCCAATGAAAAATAGCTTAGCTCCCTAGATATAAAAATAACAAAAACAGGTTCTAGGATTAGTGCAGAAAACTATAGAAAAACAACGGCCACAAACAGTTTACTTGAAGCATCAAGTGCACATCCAAAGTCAACAAAAAATGGAATCCCAACTGGTCAGTTCCTTCTTTTAAGAAGAAACTGCTCTTCACGTTCTAAATATGAACAACAATCTGAATTAATGGAAAAAAAGTTCCTGAAAAGGGTTTATTCTAAAAAAAGCATTCAGAGAGCAAGAGTCAGAGCTAAAAAAATGAATAGAGAGGAGTTGCAATACAGATCCAAAGAAAAGATTCAGAACAACACAATCAGATATATTACCAAATTCAACTGTCAATGGGACAATCTGTATTCCATTCTCAAGAAAAACTGGCATTATCTAGCTATAGATGATGGAATCAGAAGTGTGGTTGGAGACTGTCCCAGTTTGACAGCAAGGAGAGCACCTAGTTTGAAAGACTCTCTGGTTCAAAGTAATAACATAAAATCACATAAAGCAGAAAATTGGCTTACATCACACAAAACAGTAGGGAATTTCCCATGTGGCAAGTGCGTGTACTGTCCCTTTATGAGAAGAAATAAAACATTTGGTACAGGAAGAAGGGACTATAAAATAAGACATTTTATCAATTGTGATACATTTGGAGTGGTCTACTTACTATCTTGTTCATGCCCTAGATTTTACGTACGGAAAACTAAAAGACAGATAAAAGACAGAATTAGAGAACATTGCGATGACATTCTGTCCAAAAAAGACACCAGTGTACTGAGACACTTCTTAGAACTTCATGAAGCAAATCCAGATTGCCTAAAAGTAGTAGGCATAGATAAAGGAATAACCTCAGGGAGAGGAGGTGACCAGGACAAGTGTTTACTCTGAAAAAAGAGTCAAGGTGGATGTTTACTCTTAAAACCCTCTCTTCAAATGGGCTAAAAAAAAACTTGAGTATGCAAGTTTTCTTTAACCTTAAGTAAATATCTGATTTGTATAAACTATAATGAAGAAAGAGACATGTTCCTCACAAGAAAATAAGTCAAATAAAAGATAAAGCAAAACCTGTACAAGTTTTTGTGAGAAAAAGAAATTGTGCTCAAATAATATCGCCCCATTTACCAGCGGCTGTTCTGTAACGCCATTAATAGGAAGTAAAAAGAGACAAAAAATTAAAATAAAATCATCATTTACGTACTGTATATGAGATATTAGACACTGCGAAAAATCTTATATATTTTTATTATTATTATTTTCCTCTGTGTATAATTAATTATGTTTCTCTGTGTGTCTTCCAAGCTGTGCTTGTGTGTGTGTGCTCATCTTTCTAGTCTGAGGTCTGAGATGGGGGAGTAAATCACAGGAAGAGGGGGATGCAGTAGGCACTGAGGGGAATTTGCTGGGTTAACCATCCACAGTGCAAAGTGATGCTTCATTTTTATTTATTTTTTATTTGTTCAAATCTTTATGTTTATTGCAGTGATTTGATGGGGATTATGTGATGGTTTTTGCAAAAAGCCTATAGAGAGTTTGTGAATGCATTTGCATTTTAAGATTATTTAATTGCAATAGAATAGATATAGAAAGAAGGCTGGATAAGTAAATTCTTAACCATTGTGCAATGTGATCATTTGCTGTTTTCAAATTAATTGTCAATATGCTTTTATATTTTTTCTTTGCTCATTTATATATTGAGATCATGGATAGTGGAGGTTATGTTCTCCTTGGTTGTAACCCCTGCAGTGTCAGTAGTGTCCTGCAAGTTATTTGTATCCCTGCACTGACATAGTTAACAGCATCTCTCTTTGTGTTGCAAGAATGCATTCAGCATATGCACCACTAGGACGTTAGTTACTGACTAGTCTGCTTCCACATGCTAGGGGGAGGGAGGAAAGGGATTCAGCTTCTGCCTTCCAGATTTCAGCAAAGGCTGCCACTGCTATAGTCACTCAGTCACTATGGTAATCCACTTCCCAGGCAGCTCTCTAGTATTTCAAACTCTGCCACTGCTCTAACACAATGAAAAGTGCTGTGAGCAGAAGCACTGAGAATGCAATGCAGGAGAGCTGGGAAGCGCTGTGGAATGTGCATAGTTACGAACTCTGCTTCCACATGCTAGGGGGAGGGAGGGAGGAAAGGGATTGCTGAAGGCAGCATTGTGCTAAAGTTGCTTGCTATACTTAGTAAATATGCAGAGGCAGCTGTCAGTGCCTTCCCTTCTCCTCCGTCCTTACCGTAAAAACAATTTGCAGTTTGACACAGGAGGGGGTCTTTACTTGAAAGGATTTCTGCAAGTTTGATGTTTAAGGGTGTTTTTTTTTTTTTTTGCATGACTTATAAAAATAAACAAACCATAAATAAACCAACAGACCTCCCTTCCAAGCCCAGTCGAGGGTGAGCACATAATACTAGTACATTTAAAAAGACAGACAATTTCCAATGTTCTTTTAATCCCTGCCTGTCAATTAGAAATTTCTGAGACTGAAAGAATCTGTCGATAGGAAATGAAAGTGAATAAAAAAAGAGAGGGAGCGGGAGGAAGGGGGTTGAAAGTACAAGGAACAATAAGTTAACACTCAAAAAAATACATTTGGAAAACAAAAGTGGTAGCTACCGGTATTCCAGACTGATCACCGGCCCCACACACATACCTCTATACTGCTCCCTGCACGGCTGTAACTGTCTTGGATACAGATGCCGCCAAGCGTGGTGTGCTGTAATAAATTACTAAAATTCCAGAGTGCCCCTCTCCCTCTCCTCAATTGACCACCTGACCATAACTAACTCAGGCACTGAAATGCTGCTCCCTCTCATCTCACTAGCTCCAACTCAGTTTTGCGCCAACTAGGCTCCTCCTCCCGCACGCCGTCATCACGTGCTCTCACTCGCACAGCAACAACTGTGAGATTAACAAGGTATAGTGCTGGGTTGAGGGCGGCGCTGCAGGCACTTTGAAATAAGTGCAAATGGCTTGAAGCCTATACTATCTATCACACGTGCAGTGTGATTTTTTTTTAACAAAACTGCACTGGAACATTTTTGGCTTTATAAATATACATTTTCCAATAGGGGGGCTATTGGAAAAATTATATTTATTCAGCCAAAAAGTTGTTTTTTTTTTTCTTGTTTTTTTTCTCTCTCAGGGGGTTCACGTGCACCTGTGCTCCTGTAGATGAGCCTCCACTGGCATTAATCATTGAGTACTCTGACAAGATATTTGTTCTGTGATTCATACATTTTTTAAGGAAATAGTGTTATATATGAAATATGAATAATAACAGATTTTAGTTTGTGTGTACTAATGACCAATTAAACATAACCAGGTATTGGTTTTAAATTTCAAAAGTGTGCTCAATTCCCCTCTCTATTTGGGTGAAATATATATAGTCCTCAATGAGGACTGATTTCACTCTTCTCTTTCATTTAAATTTGTATATATATATACATTATATATATATATATATATATATATATATATATATACAAATTTAAAAGAAAGAGAAGAGTGAAATCAGTCCTCATTGAGGACTATATATATATATATATATATATATATATATATATATATAGTCATGGCCAAAAATATAGGCACCCCTGCATTTTGTTTCTTTTAAATGTGTACACAACTATTATTTAAAGGGTCTGCACCTCCTCCTGCTTGAGGAAAACTATTTCTTTGGATAAATATTATTTAGTCTAAGAGCACTAGTGTCTTCTTAAAAAACACACACACACACACACACACACACACACACACATATATATATATATATATATATATATATATATGAAGCACTCCAAAAGGTCTTACATCCAAGTCACCTTTAATAGTGAACGTTTTCGGGCAACAAACTGCCCATCCTCAAACTTACAAGGTTACAGAAAAACTTACCACCCAGCTGTGTTTAAATCCACCACCAGAAAAATGTGTACCACGCTCTCCATGGTAGATGCGCCGCCCGGAACGAGTGACGTCGTCATCCATGGCAACGTGCAAGGGACTACAATAACAAACAAATAGACACATCATATTTAACAAATAAAGTAAAAATAAAGCAAACAGTACGCATCCTAACATAGCGCTGAAAAAGAAAAGATTAGTGGCATATGGAATTTACTGTCATGTCCAGAAACGCCGCACCTCGTATGTCAAGGCAGTTACCAAGGCAACAGAATAAACAATGCAAAAGCATGTAAAGCAAAAACGGCATACGAAGAGGGCGGGAAAGAACAAGCAGAAACAAATAAATGCAACAATAGTAAAAAACTAGCATATACCTAATAAAAATATATATCTCTAATGCGATCATAACAGATCAGAGAATAATGACAAACACCACTGGACAGAGAGATGGCAAAACCAATTGGGTAAAAACACGGGGGCCAAAACTGTGAAGTGGTGTGCGCCACAGTGACATGCAGTTATATACTGAGCAGAATAGTATAAAGAATTATGAAATAAATAAATTCTAGTAATGCCACAACCAAACTTAAGCAAAAGCAGGGCAAATACAAATGCTGAAACAGATCATGGATATCATAATTAATACTAGAAATGCCACAACCAGACTTAAGCAAAAGCAAGGCGAATAAAACCACTGAAACAGATGATGGATCTCAAAATATTTTGGGCTGTATAGCACTTAAGCAAAAGCAGGGCAAATACAAACAGATCATGGATCTCATAATTAATACTAGTAGTGCCACAACCAGACTTAAGCAAAAGCAGGGCAAATAAAACCGCTTAAACAGATCATGGATCTCATAAAATTATGGGCTGTATAGCAATTAATGTATATTGAATGATTTGGGACTCCAACCAGAGATATAACATAGTGGAAGGAGGTCATAAGAACACCTGCCAATCCAACTGTGTGTTTAGTCCATAGGGAACAAGGGTGTTCAACTCAAATGTCCATTTTGCTTCTTTTTGTAGAAGCAAACGGTTTCTATCTCATCCTCTTGACAACGACGGTACATGGTCAATGATTGTATACTTGAGGTCCATTACACTGTGCTTTAGTTCCAAAAAGTGTCTGGCTACGGGTTGCTCCGATGTACCCTTATTCAGTGCCGCCTTGATAGCAGACCGATGGTTTGCCATACGTGTACGCAGGTCATCGGAGGTCTTACCTACATAGTACAACCCACAAATACAATGTAGGAGGTATATTATATGTGTGGTAGTGCACGTAAGGCGAAATTTATGTTTATAGATTTTACGCTTGTGTGGATGAGTGAAACATGAACCAGTTATCAATCCTCCACACGTAGTACAGCCGAGGCATCGAAAGACCCCTGGTTTTTTGATGTCTAACCATGTAGACGTTTTGTAACTTTGTACAGGGTCAGTTTTAATTAGTAAGTCCCGCAATGACTTTGACCTCCTGTAACCCACCCTAGGTGGTTCAGCTTTATGTAAAGGTAAAGATCTGTCTGTGTTAATGATCTTCCAATGTTTTTTTAGAATGTCCGTAAGAGGACCCTTATCACCTGTGAAAGTCATCACAAATGTCATCCTTCTGTCCACCTTCTTAGGTTCTCTTTCTTTATCCTGGCAAACCTTGTTGCGCTGTTCATTCAGTAATTTATCGGGATAACTCCTAGTTCCGAAGCGTTGGACCATCTCAGTCAGTTGTTCATCCCTTTTGTCGATTTCCGAGTTGTTCCTGATCACTCTTAGCAATTGCGATTTAGGCAATGCTCTCTTCAGTGCCGGAGGATGGCAACTGGTGTAATGTAATAGGGAGTTTCTATCGGTGTCCTTTCTGTACAGTGTCGACTGGATTTTACCATTCCCTTTATACAACCTGACATCTAGAAAATCAATTTGTGTTTTGCTGGACACCATTTTAAACTTCAAAGCCATATTGGCCTCATTTAATTGTTGAAACCAGCTCTCCAGGCATTCCAATGTTCCAGACCAGATCAGGAACAGGTCATCTATATACCTCTTAAACAAGCGAATATTTTTGACCTGGAAAAGTTTTGTCCCAAACTCCTCAAAGTGGGCCATAAACAGATTGGCATATGATGGGGCCATATTAGACCCCATCGCCGTCCCTTTCATCTGCAGGTAAAAAGATTGTTCAAATCTAAAGTAATTGGTGGTGAGGCAGAATTCCAATAATTGTAGCAATATCTCAGGAGGGGGTCCAATGTATGGGTATCTGCAAAGCTGAAATAAAACAGCTTGTAGCCCTTCCCCATGGGGGATTACAGTATAAAGACTGGTCACATCTAATGTGACCAGCCATATATCTTCATCCATGTCCTCGAATCCGTTTAGCATATCAAGAAGTGCCGCAGAGTCTCTCAGGTATGATGGAGTATGGTATACCAAAGGCTGTAGAAACTTGTCCACAAAGGTTGCAATGGGTTGCTGTAGCGAGCCTATAGAGGACACAATGGGTCTGCCCGGTGGGGGTGAAATTCCCTTGTGTATTTTAGGGAGGGTATATAGAACAGGAGTTCTTGGATGTGTCACTACCAAATAGAGATAGGTATCTCTATTGATGAAACCCTGATCGTATATCAATTTGACTGTCAGGTTTCACCTTACCTACCTGCAGTTTTATTTATCTCCACCCACAAACCCTTTATATTCTGTTCACGCCCTGTTCCTAGTGCTTAGTAATTTTGTATGTTGCTGGTGAATGCTTCCTGCAGTCTAAGCTCCACTTCTTCAGAAGGATTAAACCTAACCAAAGCTTCTATGAATTTAAATTCATCATCTACAGAATATCTACTTAGCTTGTGCATATACGAGTTAACCAAAGAGACTTCTTCAATTTCAAGTTTTCATTTACTTACAGTGTGAATGCTGCACAGCTTATTTTTTCACTTCTATCAAGTACATTGATAACGGAGTTTACCAAGAGAAATTCTAAAGCATTACAAGCAAGCTCACTACTTTTCCTTTTATCCAAACTTACCAATTTGTATTGAATGCAAGTTGTTATTTCAAGCTGGTTACACGCCAACAAGCCGCTGCCGAATACAGCAAAGATACGGTGACGTCACCCGCCGATTCCTCTCAGCGTGATACACACCTCTCCAGACTGCCATTCCTTTTTCGCGTGTAGCGATACAGAGCTTCACTGCAGATACCGCTTGCACAACTAAAGGTAATACAACCATCTACGAACTCTAAGCTTATACAGTATTAAAGGGCCTGCAAATTTATGTCACACTGCTATCGAGTACTTCAATATAACCTTTGCAGCACTGTAGATTTAATGTTATTCTCTACAGCCACATTTCCTCTGTGCATTAACTCATCACTTGCTGAAGCAAAGTAACAATCAACACCATTGTTGTTGCTATTTTACAAGTGAAACAATACCATTAATTAAGGTTTACAACTGTGATCTGATTCACTTTAATAATAAGGAAAAAGGATTAAACATTTCCTGAACGAACCTGACATAATTACTAAGCCATAATGACGTCAGATCCTGTAGATCTCCCACAATTTGTGTATTCCTTATCCCAGAGAGTGGATCAAATGGGACAATCCTTAAGGGATCTAGAAGTGGAAAATCAGTCTCTGAGAAGGATTATCAGAGATTCTATTAATACTAAACCCCAACAACCGGATCCTATTCCAGAGCCTACAGTGTCTTTACCTGAACCTTTCTCTGGCAATAGAAAAACATACCGACAATTCAAGAATGCCTGCCTATTACTTTTTACATTAAAGCCAAAGACTTATTGTACAGAGAGAGTTAAAGTCCTTACTATAATATCATTTTTGAGAGGTGAGCCTAGGGTTTGGGCAGACTCTTTCTTTGAAAGCAATCAGCCTATTCTTGGATCCCTTGATGAATTTTTGAATGAAATGGATGAACTTTACTTAGATATTGATTCACAACTCACAGCAGAAACTGCGATGCGTGCCCTGAAGCAAGGGAAGCGTGTTGTAGAAGAATATATTGCTGAATTCAAGCAATTTTCACGTGATTCTCAATGGAACCCAATTGCATTACGCAATCAGTTTAGATTAGGACTTTCTGACAATATTAAGGACGAGTTAGCACGCACTGACTTGCCAAAGTCCTTAGATTCATTAATGCGCTTGGTGATACAAATAGACCGGCGTCTACGTGAGAGAAGGTCTGAAAGATTCCACACTGAGCACAATCTAAAAGCTCAAACCTATGTTGCTCCTACTTCTACCAGTACTTCTACCAGTAAATCTGTACCTGAACCAATGGAGATAGGTCTAGCCAGGGGCCCTCTTACCCCTGAGGAAAGGTCAAGACGCAGACAACATCTGCTATGCATGTACTGTGCTAATCCCTCCCATTCTGTGAAGGATTGTCCACTACTACAGAAGCCTAAGAAATGTAAGTCATTTGCACTGTCTGCTGCTCATCACATGCAAATTCCAAATACTTATTGCATAATGTCTGTCTCTTTACAGTGGGATCTACGCCATCTGCAGTCTAGTGCCATTCTTGATACCGGAGCTTATGGAAACTTTATCAATACTGCCATTGTAAATACTAATAAAATACCCTGTGTGTTAAAGCAGAATCCAGTTGCCATTCGTGTCATTGATGGTTCATCTATAGCAAGTGGTCCTATCACTCATCAAACCATTCCCCTATTGCTTGTAACACCATGTGGTCATTCTGAGTATATTGAATTCGATGTATTGCCTTCCCCTCTATTCCCCATAGTTTTAGGCATTTCTTGGTTTAAGAAACATCAACCTACTGTGAATTGGCAATCCCTTCAGGTTTCTTTTAAATCACCATTTTGTAAGAATTCCTGTTATTCCACACAGGCACTCCTGGAAACCACTGTTCTCGAACAAAACATTCCATTTGAATATCAAGATTTCGCTGACGTTTTCAGCAAAGTAGAGGCTGAATCATTACCTCCACATCGGGATTATGATTGTCCCATCGACCTTAAACCAGGTTCTACTATTCCCTATGGTCGTCTTTACCCTTTATCAGCTCCAGAGCTTGAACATCTAAAAGCATATTTAGAGGAAAACCTTCGTAAAGGTTTCATACGACCTTCTACCTCCCCTGCGGGAGCTGCAATGTTCTTTGTGAAGAACAAGGATGGTTCTCTTCGCCCTATTATCGACTATAGAGATCTGAACCAACGGACTATAAAAAACCGCTACCCTCTCCCCCTCATTCCGGAATTAATAGAACATCTCCGGGAGGCCAAGATTTTCACGAAGCTCGATCTTCGAGGTGCATACAACCTCATAAGGATACGTGAGGGGGATGAGTGGTTGACCGCTTTTCGCACCAGGTACGGGTTATTTGAGTACCTTGTCATGCCATTTGGGCTATGCAATGCCCCAGGAACTTTTCAACACTTTATCAACAATATATTCAGAGACCTATTGGATGTCTATATTGTCATTTATCTCGATGACATCCTCATTTACTCAAATTCCTATGATGACCATATCTCCCATGTCAGAGAAGTGTTGACCAGATTAAGAACGCACCGGCTATATGCAAAGCTTGAGAAGTGCCAATTTCACACCAACACCATTTCTTTTCTGGGATATAACATCAGTCCTCTAGGTATAAGCATGCAAGATGATAAAGTGCAGACTGTCAGGAATTGGGCTTATCCTAAAACTAAAAAGGATCTACAAAGATTTCTTGGCTTTGCCAATTATTATAGGAAATTTGTGAAAGACTTCTCTAAATTAGCAAAACCTTTAACGAAACTCACTAGCTCTACTATTCGATTTTCATGGAATGATGAGGCTGCTCGAGCTTTTGATCTACTAAAATTCATGGTCACTTCAGCTCCAATACTTCGGTTCCCTGACCCATCTCTACAATATATCTTGGAAGTAGATTCTTCCGATTTCGCTTTGGGGGCGATTCTTTCACAAAAATCTTCTCATACAGAACCATTGCATCCAATAGCTTTTTTTTCTAAAGTACTCAGCTCTTCAGAAATGAATTACCCTATTGGGGAAAAGGAGCTTCTCGCCATCAAAAGGGCATTGGAGCATTGGAGGCATCTGCTCGAAGGAACTACACTCCCCGTGATCATTTACACAGATCATAAAAATTTGGAATTCTTGCAAACAAACAAAACGTTGTCATCCAGACAAGTACAATGGAGTTTGTTTTTTACGAGATTTAATTTCCATATTATCTATAGACCTTCCAGTAAAAATGGAAAAGCAGATGCTCTCTCAAGGAAAGATGAAAGACCTGTCCAGTCTGATCAAATGACATCCATGATTCCATCTACAAAATTTCTTGGATTAACACCCTATCTCCTGAAAGCATTGAAAGAATCTCTTCCTTCTGATCCTGAGCTTACTCAACATGTTTTGGATTCTAAAGCAGATGGCCTTTTCTACTACAAGGACAAAATATATGTTCCAAAAAGTCTAAGGGACACTATTCTTCAACTGCATCATGATACCCCTCTAGCTGGACATCCTGGTTATAAAAAGACCTTGGAGAATATCTCAAGAATCTATTGGTGGCCCAAAATCTCACAAACTGTGAATTCCTTCATAAAGTCCTGTTCCATTTGTGCCACCTCTAAATCATCACGACAACGGCCTTATGGTTTTCTCATGCCTCTTCCTGTTCCAACCCAGCCCTGGCATCATTTGTCTATTGACTTTATTGTCGACCTACCCGTTTCAAATAAGATGAACACCATTTTTGTCGTTGTGGACTTGTTGACAAAGATGGCACATTTTATTCCCTTTAACAAATTACCTACTTCAGCAGAGACTGCACAGTTATTTCTAGATAATATTGTGCGTTTACACGGTCTTCCAAAAATTATAACCTCAGACCGTGGTACCCAGTTTACCTCACGATTTTGGAAGGCTCTCTGTTCCCATCTACAAATAGACCACCGTTTCTCAACCTCTTTCCACCCTCAAACGAATGGTCAAGTGGAACGTGTAAATCAATGGCTAGAACAGTATATACGCTGTTTCTGTTCCAATCAACAAACTGAGTGGTCTACCTTTCTTTCCATGGCTGAATTTGCCTTCAACAATTCCATCACTACCTCTACGAAGATGTCACCTTTCATGGCAAATTATGGGTTTCATCCTAATTCCTACCCTGTCCCAGACTTCTCTAATATCACCTCCACAGATTGTCCTCATGCTAATGACTTTTCAGCAAAGTTTCGACAAACTTTTAAAATCTTACAGGATAACATTTTAAACTCCCAAGAACAACAGAAACGTTATTACAACTTGAGGAGACGACCAGCTCCTGTCTATGCTGTCGGAGAATTAGTTTGGTTATCCACCAAAAATCTTAAGCTTAAGGTACCAAGTAAAAAACTTGCAGGATTGTTCATAGGTCCATTTCCGATTACAAAGATCGTCAACCCTAATGCAGTCACTTTACAGTTACCGGACACTTTAAAAGTCCATCCGACTTTCCATGTTTCCCTTCTGAAGCCGTATGTCACTACAAGAAGTTCCACCCCTGCCCCTCCACTTCCTACTATTCCTCAGTTGGATGAATATGAAGTAGATTCTATCATTGACTCTCGGATTCGCAACGGTCAACTAGAGTACTTGATTCGTTGGGTTGGTTACTCTTCGGATGAAGATTCTTGGGAACCCTCTTGTAACATACATGCTCCAAGGAAGTTGTCCATTTTTCATCGCAGACATCCTGACCGTCCTGGTCCTTGACGTTCTATGCTGTCCCTTGGGGAGGGGTAGATGTCAGGTTTCACCTTACCTACCTGCAGTTTTATTTATCTCCACCCACAAACCCTTTATATTCTGTTCACGCCCTGTTCCTAGTGCTTAGTAATTTTGTATGTTGCTGGTGAATGCTTCCTGCAGTCTAAGCTCCACTTCTTCAGAAGGATTAAACCTAACCAAAGCTTCTATGAATTTAAATTCATCATCTACAGAATATCTACTTAGCTTGTGCATATACGAGTTAACCAAAGAGACTTCTTCAATTTCAAGTTTTCATTTACTTACAGTGTGAATGCTGCACAGCTTATTTTTTCACTTCTATCAAGTACATTGATAACGGAGTTTACCAAGAGAAATTCTAAAGCATTACAAGCAAGCTCACTACTTTTCCTTTTATCCAAACTTACCAATTTGTATTGAATGCAAGTTGTTATTTCAAGCTGGTTACACGCCAACAAGCCGCTGCCGAATACAGCAAAGATACGGTGACGTCACCCGCCGATTCCTCTCAGCGTGATACACACCTCTCCAGACTGCCATTCCTTTTTCGCGTGTAGCGATACAGAGCTTCACTGCAGATACCGCTTGCACAACTAAAGGTAATACAACCATCTACGAACTCTAAGCTTATACAGTATTAAAGGGCCTGCAAATTTATGTCACACTGCTATCGAGTACTTCAATATAACCTTTGCAGCACTGTAGATTTAATGTTATTCTCTACAGCCACATTTCCTCTGTGCATTAACTCATCACTTGCTGAAGCAAAGTAACAATCAACACCATTGTTGTTGCTATTTTACAAGTGAAACAATACCATTAATTAAGGTTTACAACTGTGATCTGATTCACTTTAATAATAAGGAAAAAGGATTAAACATTTCCTGAACGAACCTGACATTGACGTATTCATCCAGCTGTTTCTTGAATGTCTGTGTGGGGTCATGTGGTAATGGTCTATATGTATTATCATCTGCAAGTTGTGACAAGATCTCAGTCCTGTAATCTGTATAATTGAGGATGACCACTGCCCCACCCTTGTCAGCTTCACGTATGATTAAGTCCTTGTTGTCTGAAAGGTTTCTTAAAACTTTCCAATCCTCCTTTGAGAAGTTATTGAAAGTCTCTCTTTGCTGTAAACCTATGGACTGATTCATATCTTCCTGTAATAATCTCGTAAAGGTGTTGATACTGGCATTACCAAAATGAGGAGTATATGTAGACTTTTTCCTTAATTGGTCATGGTCCATTTCCGATTCCCCAAATTTTTCTTTCAGGGAGAGTAATCTTTGGAATTTTTTTGTGTCAATATAAAAGTCAAACGGGTCAGTTCTACTAGTTGGGACAAAAGTGAGTCCCTTATTTAGAATTTTAATTTCAGAGTCACTAAGAGGGTAATCACTCAGATTGACCACTATATTGTTGAACATACTCATTTCTGTGGATGTATGGGTGGTTTTCCTCTTATACCCACCTCTCCTGACCCGCCCCCTCTTCCTCTGTAGTTTTTTGAGCGTGTTGTAACTCCTTGGGGGTGTTGTGTCTCTTGAGTAAGATTCTGTGCTTGATCAGTATCAGAGCCTGAACCAGACCCTGAACTTTCTACAGTAGTCAAATCCTGAGGTTTATAATAACGTGCTCGTCTCCTCCTAGAGATATGTTGTCTCTGTCTCTCACTGGCTGACAATTGCCATAAATAGACCCGTTTGTCCCGGTAATCACTTATTACAGCCTCTAATTTCTTATTTTTAAACTGTATAAGATCAGTTTCATATTTATCAATCTTAATATGAAGTTTATTGAGCCAATCTTCTGTGTTGTCAGCCTGTAGTCTTGACAAATTAGGTAGCTCATAAGCTGCAATCTCTGCCTTAATTAGTTGTAACAATCTTCCCACTTCTTGTATAACTAATAACACAAGGTCTAGAGAGCATTTGTTTTCAATGCTGCACCAACTGTCGCAGAACAAGGGGTTATTTCTGCCCAAAGTGGGCACATTTCTAATCCGGAATCCTCTAGGAATGAACCCTCTGCGGTAATATTCTGAGAGATATGCCCCATGCAGGGTTAAGTCCTTCTCTTTTTGCTTTAGCTTTAATAGATGTGTGTAGATATACGCTGGTTTATCTAACACAGGGCGTAGCACTAATTTATCAAACAGAATCCCCTCTGCATCCGCTTCCATAAAATGGAAGGTGCTAGCTCCAGGGATTGTATCAATATCCCCAATATCATCAGTTAGGCCAGATGTTAAGTCTGTTGTCATGTTGTGTCCAAAAGATTGTGTCCCAACGAAAAATTTGTAAGTACAAAAACAGCAGCAAGGAAATTACTCCAAATTATTACAATCGGGTGCAAGCAAAAAAGTCTAGGTATAAATGTAAAGCAAAGTTCACTCCAGATATCTTCCGTAACAGCCTTGGGTGCTAATCAAACAATTGTAATAACATAAAACATGAAGCACTCCAAAAGGTCTTACATCCAGGTCACCTTTAATAGTGAACGTTTTCGGGCAACAAACTGCCCGTCCTCAAACTTACAAGGTTACAGAAAAACTTACCACCCAGCTGTGTTTAAATCCACCACCAGAAAAATGTGTACCACGCTCTCCACGGTAGATGCGCCGCCCGGAACGAGTGACATCATCATCCGTGGCAACGTGCAAGGGACTACAATAACAAACAAATAGACACATCATATTTAACAAATAAAGTAAAAATAAAGCAAACAGTACGCATCCTAACATAGCGCTGAAAAAGAAAAGATTAGTGGCATATGGAATTTACTGTCATATCCAGTAACGCCGCACCTCGTATGTCAGGGCAGTTACCAAGGCAACAGAATAAACAATGCAAAAGCATGTAAAGCAAAAACGGCATACGAAGAGGGCGTGAAAGAACAAGCAGAAACAAATAAATGCAACAAAAGTAAAAAACTAGCATATACCTAATAAAAATATATATCTCTAATGCGATCATAA